>NC_092313.1:35509097-35812127 GCF_036785885.1 Coffea arabica
TTAAAACTAGTTGTTTTTGTTAGTGTCCTAACTAATTTTGAACTGGATGTCCTACCTAAAACTCTTGCTGCCTTGTGAACAGAACCTGAGCTCATTTTTGAGCTATTTGAATCCTTCCTGCCTGAGCTTTGACTATCAAAGAGAGTTTGAAGGTTCCTGGAACTCACCTGAGAACGTTCTTTCCTTGCATCAGAACTGGTAGTTGCCTTCATATAGTTTGGTGTTGTTTCTGATGTTTTGACCGGGGACTTCTGTGGGGATGCAGAGGTGTTTGGAAATACTGGAGGTGGTGGTGGCTTTCCAGGCTGAGGTACTTGCCTTCTCATATTTGGCGAACCAAGGCGTTCAAGATCAGAAAGCTTGATTGGTCTTGATTTCTTCATTTTCTTCTTCAAATCAGCTCCTTTGTTTTTGGCATCCTGATGCTGCAGAGTTGATGGTTTGAGGTTCACCAACAGCTTGTTGGATTTATCCTGATCAGCATGGATACCAAGCTTGTTGCTCACCTTTCTTTGCACCATCTTTAGAGGAAATCTCAAAGCAGAAACATGAGTTTTGATAGATTTCAAGGGAATTTTTTCTTCCCCTTGAGACGGAGATTTCTGCCTCCAGAAGAAAAGAAAACGGGTTCCCTTTTGGTTTTCTGTTGTCAGCAGAACATGAATAGAGACATCTTGAAATCCCAACAACTGGAGATTCCAAGTCTGCTGGTTTACTGTGGGTGGCTTTTCTTTAGGTGTATTTCCAAGTTGTTTTCTCTGGTTTGGCCTATGAAATTTGAACAAGTTTGAGATAAGTTTATGATGGAGACCTGGACTATAAGAAAATGTTGGGGTCCTTTCTTAATGAGCATTTTCAGGATTAAATTGTTGTCCTAGATGACGAGAAAACTGTACATTTGGCACTGTCTCAATCTTCATTGCTTAAGCACTCATTAAATTAAATATTATTACCCAGCCCCATAGAAGCAATTGCATTAAAAAGTAATACCTTTACCCTGCGTGCGGATCTGTCTAAGGAAATCTATTAAACGCTCGTTAAAATATGTTTCACATACTAAATTTTTAGAAAGGTAAGATTAATTAAAATATATATCTAAATATAAGAAAGAGTAATATTGTTAATATATATATATATACATAATAGGTTACGTGAAATTGACGCCCACTAAAAAAACTCATATATAAAAAGATTCCAATGTATATGAACATATGAAGAAAGGTATTGGATGGCAGTTAGAAATAAAGTTGATGGCCTGACACTAAACCAACTCCATTAATTTGTGAGTTAGAATCTTATCCCAGTAAGGAGTTAATAATTAGGGGTAAAATTGTGTGTATTCTTTACAAGGTAATGATGGCTGAAACATTTGATGAAAGCTTGCACCCAGTAAGTAGTTAAATACTGTTTCATTGTTTGTTGGGTTCAATTTCCAGGGTATGATTGTGTTTCTTCTAAACTGAAACCAAAGAGCAACAAGAATACCTTAGAAGTTCATGTAACAAGAATGACTTAACTGAAATGACAATGATTCATGTTATCTTTCATCTTTCTATGGATTATTGCCAAATTGCTAATCACTTGATTAAGAGAAAAGCGAAAAGATTATTTATGGGGGTTAAAAGTACTACTTAGTACGTAATGCTGTGAAATGTTATTATCAAATCAAGAATTATTAATTTAGGTGAAACATCTAGCCCCACTAAGCCACATATAGAAAGATTACATCAATTTATTAAACATAATCAAAATTCGATTTATAGTAAGACTACTATGTAAATATATACATTCACATTTATTCTCCGATTCCTGGCATTTAAATATTCCCTTCGTATAACTTCAACTTTTCAAAAAAAAATAGTATTTTATAACATCTCTAAATGAGATAAACTCGGAAAAATTTTCTAAATAAAAAAAAAGAAAGAAAGAAAGAAAATTTTCTTTTTTATTTTCAGAAACACACGAACCACGTCTATTATACCCATATAAAAAGAAAAAAAGAAAGCAAAAAGAAAAGTAAAAAAAGAATATGCAGAGGACAAAGTTTGTATTCTGTGGTACATTGTTGATCGTAGACCGACTAGACCGAGTAGCCAAAGTGGTTGGTCTAACGTGTGCAGTGCTTTTCCAAAAGTCTGATATCATGGTCGGCCAAAAAGGAGTCGGCTGTAGGACCTCCAGGAGCGTCCGGGTGCAGTAAATGATACGCTCCTCCTTCTTAATCTTAACGCCATTTTTTTTTTTTTTGAAAAGTATGTTGTTTGGCATTTGGAAAAAGGAAAACAGTTTGAGCACTAACTCGTGTCTTGTAAATTGTAATTGAGGTCCTTCACCCGTGTAAACTGGAAAAGTGAAAGCACCACTGAGATGACTAATTGAGGTATGAACTTTTTTGGCTTGCCATTCATTAATTACGGAGAATCTTTTTTATATTTTTTAACGTTTAAAACTTTTTGGCACTTAATTTTGTACAGAAGCAATAGAAAATTGACTTATTTGTAGGCAAATTTTTATTAGAGAAAATCGAAAATTTTACCAATAAACAAGAAAATTGAGCTCAAAAGTCAAATCCGCCTACTATTGGATGTTCGCTTGTTACTTTGCTTCCTAGCAGGAAAATGCCTTTATTGGTATGAAATTTTGCTTTGTTTGGATTGTGTTTTATTTGGAATATTTTTACTGTAGCACTTTTTGTGACGTGATGTGTGTGAGATAAAAAGGTAATTGAGAAGATAAAAAGGTGTATTGAAAATTGTAATGATGATGTAAGCAGATAAAATTGGAGAAATAAAACACAATCCAAACAAATATTATGCAGCAGGGGATGAGTGTGACAAATTAAAGAACTGTCTCTTAAATTGATGGCTGTGACTTTGCCATAACACAGGAAATTTCAAAGTAAAGCTTAAATTACGTTACAAAATTTTGGCATAATTGTATATTTTGTTAGGAAAATAGTAATAACTACAACAATAAAATACGGCTTTGACGTGAAAATTCACTTTCCTTAAGGAAATTTGTTCCCACTATTCTACTACCGGGTTTGCAGCAACTCCCTCTAGAAATAACAAAGCCAATCAGAATTTTCACACAGTAGTGTGCAGAAACTCTCCCAAGACGATTTAGAGAATATTGTCTTGAACGAAAATAGAAGAATAGTAAGAAAGTAAAAGTGAGGCCTCTATGATCTGGACACTATTATTTATAAGATTCAGATACCTCAAAAGAAATGTCATGTCTTTTGAAAACGTATTTCTTCATGAATAGGTACCTTTTGCAAATGAATGGACACTTAACGGTTGTATGTGTTGTATCATCAGATGCAACCCCTAAAAGGAAACCGTTTAGTTAGGAAATCCCAAGTGCCAATCTTTTGACCATTAAATTTATATTTTAATTTAATAGTCAACATGACAAATGCATATGAAATTTTGAAGTTTTCCTCCAAAATTTCCTATTATCCAAATTGATTTGAATAGGTGTGCACTTGATTATAAATCTCTTATATTCTTCATGTCTTTTCGATGTGAGATTCATTACTAACTATTTCCAACATATTTTTCTCATAAAATTGCATCCATTTTACAAATTTTTACTAATTATTTGTGATTAATTACTACTTTTAATCTATTTAAAAGGTTGCAGGTTGTTTGTAATGACTGTCAATGCAACCGTTTACTTCCTCCCCCTCCATAGATCACAATCGACTGGGACAGTTTGACCCGTCGGCATGCCCTAAGCGCAAGGAAGGTATAACTGAATTTCGCCATCGGAATTGATATCTCACGGCCCGCGGATGGTGAGCCAAAAGTACGAGGTTTTAACAAAGTAGTTTTCAATCTCACATTTGGAACTTCGAAACTTAGAATTTATTTGAAATTTGTAAATTTTTTCGGTTGTAAAGAACAAATTCTTTCTAGAATAAACTCTTATTGACTTGCGTAGCTCAGTAAGAAAACAATTAATTCAATGTCAGCCAAAGGATTAGAAAAATAAAAGAATTATCATTCTACTTCTCCCATACGGTAGCATCTATAGTTGAAAAAGGTTGTAAATATTTATTTAACCAAGTAATATTACCATTCTTTCTAAAACTTTTTTCTCTCCCTTCTCTCTAGAACGCTTCCAATCAAGATTTTCTTCATCTCTCCCATGGGAGAGAGACCAAATCTGATCTTTCTGCATGGGAGGAAATACTCTTTATAGTTTTTAGTTTCTCTTATTTGAATAAATTCTCTTCTAAAATTCCTAATGAGAGATTCTTCTCTTCTAAGATCTCCTAATGAGAGTTTCTTCTCTTCTAAATTATTTTAATAAGAGTTTTATGCTCTTATGAGTTTTTTCCTTGTGAGAGTTTTTCATGTTTTTATCTTTGTGAAATTTGAGATTTTATAAATTTAGAATCTAGTTTCTCAGAACTGCAATTTTTCCATTATTGTCAAATTTAAATTTCTTTTTGAACTTGAACCAGTTTTAATCAGATCTGATTATTAGCAAACATATACTGATGTATTGGGTTACAGTGATTCATCCGAATAGAAGATATATAGGAGTATAAATATTATCTTTATTTGTATTATTTTCTTAGATCTGTTATATCAATATTATCTTTATTTGTATTTTTTTAGATCTGTTATATCTATTGATATCAGATCTATATGTATATGTCTCATATTTGTGGACTCTTTTTCTGTGGCGGATCTTCTTTATTCTCTTATCTATATCCAAACGGTTTTGGTGTGGTGGTGAAATTTGAGATCTTAGAAAGTTTTTGGTCCAAAAACTTCTTCCTCACTCCCATTTCTTAAATCCCATGCTAAAGTTTAAAATCTCAAAATTTAGAGATTTTGGATCCAAATCCTCCTTCGTCCATTCCTTTGTTTAAATTCCATCCTTCCATTGCTTAAAAATTAACAGTATGGATCCATTGCTATGGATTACGTGTTCCATCTCTTAAATCCCATCTTTTCACTTGTTTAAAAATTAACGATATCGATCCATTACAATGGATTGCGTGTCCTAGGTTTTCTCGGATAGGGATGCGACCGACAATAAGATATCAAATGAGAAAAGAACGTTTATTATAATAATAAGAATTGATGTCCAATATTTCTCATTCATGATAACATCAATTCATCTAATTTAGAGAAGGGATTCAGTTGGGGTATCCATGAATTGACTGGCCTTGAAGCATTTTTTAAAGGACTCATAATAAAGCAATTAAGAACCAGTATACCATACGCAAACTATTTGAAAGTTATTCCACATTTTCACTTATTGAAGGCTACAAATGATCAATATCTGATATTTTATCACTAAAATAAAGTCACAATTTTTTATCTCTTTTTTTTTCCTTTTTTATTTTAACCTTTTTGAATGTCTTTTATAAAGCAAAGAGAAGGATAAGGATGTGTGGGAAGCGAAAAATGGGTAATTAGAAAGCATAGAAGATAGAATATTCGTTTTAAACAGATTAATGAATTAGTGGTAAGGACCCTATAAATCTTTCTTTGGATGTGTCGTAGTCCTTAAGCTTTTACTTTTTTTCATTTGAAAAATTAACGTAAGTTTTATATGGTTAAAAGATGGTTCCCCACTTGAAATTTAGGAGCTATCATGTTTGTATTTATCGATTAAACATAACTGTCCTTGATTTAAAATGAATCAAGCACTTTAAACAAATTTCCAGTATACTAGCTATCGCAAACCGTCTATGAAACGTCGCTAAAAACCAATTCCAATCTTTTACTCTACTCTTTTCACTATATATATAATCTCTAGAGAGCTAAATTGGCATGTTATGGAATTTGTGAAGCTTACTTGAGAAAAATGGAAGTTCAAATTTATATTTAAGTAGGATAACTTTTATACTTTAATAACTGAAATATAAGATTTCATACTTTTAAAAAAATTGAAGTAGGATAGCTTTTATAATTTAAGAACTAAAGTCAGATGGTCTTAAAATGGGACGCATTTTATATTTTCAGAGACTAAAATATCTCATTTTAAGTTTAGAGACCAAAGTGCAAATTCAAGTATAATGGAAGGGTGAAAAGTGAAATAAATCCTAAACTTATTTATTTAGTTAACTTTTTGTCATATATTTGCAATGACATGTGGATTTGACATACATCTTTGGCATGATGAAGTAATCCCATGCATAATTATTGTCTTAAATAAATGAAATCAACTTTGAAGAAATAAAAACGCACGCAATCAGTGCCACATAGTTGACGACACGTGTGAACTAAGTACACTTCTATCTTAATCATCATGCTTTAACGGGAGGGAAAATAGAGGTCCATTGCATGCCCCAACTAAAGCAGTTGAAAGGTAAAGGTTGTTGACCTAATGACGATTAGACAGCTCAATTGACTTTTAATTATAAAAAAGCAAGCCAGTTTTTACGACAATAGTGAAATATCATCTTCTCCTTTTAATGACAGCTGAATCACAGAAAGAAACTAAGAAAGTACTTCAACGAAAAGTTTCAAGTATCCTTCGCTAAATTTTTTTCCTTTAGTGGTCCAGTTTAGTTCGATTTGGATTCCTAAAAGTCAATATTAAGAATCACAACCGGTAAAAACCTAATAACTCTATTGAAAAATGGAAAGAAAAAAATTATTAATTACCGATTTCATGTTAAAGATTAAAAATTTGAGGTTCTAATGTCCATTGTCCAAGTTGACAAACGAGTAGAAAATTGCATGTATGTGTAGAGGAAGGGATGAAGCAAGTGATTCAAAAAGAGAATGTAAGTGAGAGATTTCAAATTCAAACCTCTCCACTTATGGTAAAAAAAAAAAAAAAAAGATTGTATATAGGTGCACTAAATTATTGATAGGAGGTCTTGAAAGGTTTACCATGCCTTTCCTTCTAATTAATTGCACAGTATTAAGCACCATTCACCATCCTTTTCCTCAATTGCTCTTTTTGCTTACAGACCCTAAAATAAACATCTTTATATATATATATATGTGTGTGTGTGTGTGTGTGTGTAAAATTCTCCATCTTCTCTTGTTTCCCTATCTTCTTTAATCAAGTATTTCATATGCAAATTTTTCCAAAAAAAAAATGAAATAGGTAATTATCGTACTCAGAATTCAAAGAATGCCCACAAAGATTGCATTTCTTAGAGTTTCACTATCCAGACTTCGAACATAAGTATGCAAAATATGAAATAATTTGAATTAAAACAAGTCAGTAAAAGAAGCTTAAATGGCTTAAATTTATGCTTGTTAGACAATGGGCCTGCATGGCCAAAAATTTGTATTTGGAATACAAATTTACAATAATACTCACAAAAAACACCTCAAAATATAACCCCACAATTCTCCAATACAACCCATCTCTTCCCTCCCCACCACTGGACCGCCACCCTCCACCCTTGTCTCGAGCACCCACCAGTGGCTCCTCTATATGGAAAATCTCTCCATTTCCCTCAATACACTTGTAAATGTGTTAGATATCTGTTGAATAAGTCTTTTAGTCGTTAGCAGTACTGGAGGTTTGTTTCCTTAGTTCTAGCCGTGTAGTTGCTGGGGATCAGCAGAGTAGTTTAGATATTGATTTGCCATCTTTTTAGGATTTGCAGTTGTAAGTTCTCCTATTTATATGTTTATCTGGCACATGAATAAGACACTCAATTCCCTCAAACACATACACTTCAGTTACATAAGGCTATCTTCCTAACATTCTGGTACCAGAGCCTGGTTCAGGCCTGATACGTCATAGCAGCAGCTAGGTAAAAATTGAGTGAGAAAAAGTGATGGCAATAGAAAGTATGTTCGTGCAACCTTCAATTCCCAAGTTCAATGGATGCTATGACCATTGGGCAATGCTGATGGAGAATTTCCTAAGGTCAAAAGAATACTGGCACTTGGTGGAAAAAGGTGTACCAGAAGTACCTTCTGAAAAGGCAATCACGGAGGAGCAACAGTGCCAAATAGATGAACAGAAGCTAAAGGACCTGAAGGTGAAGAATTATTTCTTCCAAGCCGTGGATCGATCCATTCTTGAGACAATCCTCAAGAAAGACACGTCCAAGGACATATGGGACTCTGTAAAGCAGAAGTATCAAGGTTCAACGTGCGTTAAGAGAGCGCAACTCCAGGCTTTGAGGAAGGAATTTGAGACACTTCACATGAAGACTGGAGAGACGGTGAATGAATACTTTGCACGAACACTTAGGATTGCAAACAAGATGAAGGCCAACGATGAAAACAAAGGCGACATAGCAGTGGTGGAGAAAATTCTGCGATCTATGACTCCGAAATTCAATTATATGGTCTGCTCCATTGAGGAAGCACAAGACACCAGTAACATATCTATAGATGAACTGCAAAGCAGTTTGCTCATGCATGAGCAAAGAATGAGCAGCTTGGACGAGGAACAAGCCTTGAAGGTGACTCACGAGGGGATTGCAAATCGAGGCCGAGGTCGTGGAGGCTATCGAGGACGAGGACGTGGACGTGGAAGGACAAACTTTGACAAATCCACTGTCGAGTGCTACAACTGCCACAAGTTAGGGCACTTCCAGTAGGAATGTTAGAGCAAGGAAAGCAACCATACAAAAGTTTCTGAAGAGATGCCACTGATGGCCCAGGTTGGAGACAAACAATTCAAGAGTGATGTTTGGTTCCTGGACTCCGGCTGCAGCAATCACATGTGCAATCGAAAGGAATATTTTGCAGACTTTAATGAGCAATTCTCTGATAACGTGAAGCTCGGGAACAATGCAAATTTGGTGGTAAAAGGAAAAGGAAATGTGCGGCTGCAAATCAACAATCAAGTACAGGTTATAACAGAAGTATTTTTTGTGCCTGAATTGAAAAACAACTTGCTAAGTATCGGACAGCTCCAAGAGAAGGGTCTAGCCGTGCTTATTCAACGCAACAGTTGCAAAGTATATCATCCTGAGAGATGTGTTATTATGGAATCAGCCATGTCCTTCAATCGCATGTTCAAGGTTGCAGCAGTGCCTCTACCAACAGGAACGACTTGCTTCAATACGGTAACGGAAGATATTGGCCAACTATGGCATTGTCGATATGGTCACTTGAGTTTCAAGAGTCTTTAATGCTACAACAGAAGGAGATGGTGTTGGGGCTGCCGCAACTAACAAAACCATCAAGAGTGTGCAAAGACTGTCTACTCGGGAAACAACACCGGGATCCCTTTCCTAAGAAGAGTACATGGAGAGCAGAGCTGCCACTACAATTGATTCACTTCGATTTATGTGGTCTCATTTAACCAATCTCAAATAGCAACAAGAGATACTTCATCACCTTCATCGACGATTGCAACCGAAAGACATGGGTGTATTTCTTGCATGAAAAATCTGAAGCATTTGCAATCTTCAAGGAGTTCAAAGTCACGGTTGAAGCAGGACTGCCAATTAAAGTCTGCGTACAGACCATGGTGGCGAGTTCACCTCATCAGCATTCTTAAATTTCTGTGTTGAACATGGGATAAAAAGGCAGCTTACGGCTGTCGCGCCCCATTTTTTTATAAAAATAAATATAATATAATAAGTGAGTGAGATATGGTTTGAAAAATAGTGATGTGTGTGAAAAAGAAAAAGGCCATGGGATTTTGAAATGCGACGGTTTGGCCAAAATAGTAATCTAAAAAGGTTTTGATAAGAGTGTAGGAGTCGCCACTTGGTATCGAGTTAGGGTGTACCAAGTCACCCAAAAAATGTGAATTTAAAAATGTAAAAAAAACCTTTTTAGATTGACTCCAAAATCTACGATAAATCAGAGAAAATGGTTCGGGGGTCGCGGTTGAAGAGAGGGAAGGCAAAGACAATGTCTAAGGCACCCTCTCAATCTAGCCTAAGCTAGTTGCATGATTTAGTCATGATTTTCCTAATTTCTAGCCAAAGATGCATCGCATTTGGATGTGACTAACATAGATGCAATCCTAAATCTAATGATGAATCAAAAGGGACAAATATCTCTTAGAGGCTCGATCGGACTAGATCACATGAGTTGTGATAGCCAAGGATAAGCCCTTTAAGAGGTCACGAGTAATGCTAATGACGAACAAATGAATGAAATGAATGTACGCAATGTGAAAACATGAGCTTGTGTGAAGTGAGCAAAATATAAAAGATAATAGTGTGTAAGTGGGAGTGTGTAAATGGGTGTGCAAGGTGAGGTATGTACAGTGATAACGTGAAGTGCATGTGTGCTCAGTAGTAGTATGTAAAGTGCAAGTGCTAAAGTGAAAAATGTGCAAAATAAGAGTTGTGTGAAGTGAAAAATATGGGAAAAGGAATAGAATATGAAGTGAGAGTGCAAAATGATAGTGGATGAATGAAATGCATGAACCCTAGAGGAATGCAAGCAAGATGGGTACGGGGAGACCCTAAATCGTGACTTTTGATTTGCCTTTTGGTTAGAAAAAGAATGAGCGTGCTAAGGCTATATGTAGCCAAACTCGTCCATTCCCCTTACCAGAAGGGTGACTCCCTAATCTAATCAGGCAAATGACCCTAATGACTGGAGTGAAATGCAAAATCCTAAAGATCATACTTTGAATGTGGGAAAGGGGAAAGGATCACGCAAAAATGTAAAAATACTAAGAAAAATGCATGAAAATGTAGTGAGGGCATGCGAGTATGTTCTAGCGAGGGACGGCCCTATTGGGTCTAGCATTGGACTAGCCTTTTACTAACGCTCTCTCACAAGCATTGGACTTGTGAGCGATCGGGAATAAGTAACCATGACTAGCATTGGACTAGCCACGATAACGTGCATTCCATCCACATAACAAGTATAATACTAAAAGCAAGTAGACATGCAAAACACCTAGTTCCACATAGCACGTAGCATATAAGCATGCTTATCTAGATGCAAAAACCTAAGGAAAGCGATTAAACACATAGCACATAAGCATGCAAATCATGCAAAGCAAATAAAGCAATAAAGCCCTAACTATTACATTGAGGGGGGGGAGCCTACTACAATCTAAAAGGGGGAAGGAATTAAATGAAATGATATAATAGCCTAACTATTACAATTGCGGCATTCAAGTGCCTTTCAAATGACTTGCTTAATTAAAGCAAGCGAAATAACGAAAACGAATCAAGCAATTAAACCATTAATAAAAATAAAAAAAATGAATTAAAGCATGCATATTCACACAAAAACATATAGGAGCACGTAGGAAAAATAAACTCAAGGAGATAGAGATTACCTCTCCTTGCAATGGTAGCCAAGTGAAGCGAAATTACTTTTTACCCTCCAAAAACAAAGAAAAGGTCAAGGCATCTCAAAAAACCACGTAACTATGAAATTGAACCATTAAAAGCATTTAAATAACCAAACAGTCCATATTCACAAAATGGGGATCCAATTGAAAGGAAAAGGAAAGTTTGAGGGATCAATTTGATTGATTTTTTCAATTATTCGGGCCATAGTGGAATTATGCGGAAATTGAAGGACCAAAACGAAAATTCAAAAGGATCATGCAAATCAGAATCGAAGCTTTCTTCTTCATTCTACTTTCTGCACTTCCGAACATGTAAGATTCAACAGCTTTACATGGCCACACCACAACATTGCAAGATACAAGAACCGCAAAATGGACGAAATCAATTTCAAAAAGCTCATGGCTACTCTTCCTCTTCCTGACTGGCAAACGCACAGATTCTGGCCAGCTTCAAGCTGGCCAGGTTTTCCCTTAAGTCGCATACAGAAAATACACACGACTCATTTTTTTTGGTTCAAAATTTTCATTCGGACATTCTATCAAACAACCAATGGGCATTAAAATTTCAGCAATTCTTTGTTCAAATTGAAGGTTGCGACTAGCCCAAAATTTGTCAGAAACGCAAGATAAATCAGTCCAAATGACACATAGAGCCTATATACCATAAACAATCAACAAGAAAATTGCATTAACAAGGACACAAAAACATGCTTTGAAAGCTCCGACATTTGTGCTTGAATGGAAACTGAAGTTCAACAAATCGTCTTTCAAACACAATATTCGGTTGGGCATTTTATCGAACAACAAACGGGTATTAAAATTTCACCAAATTTTTGCTCAACTGAGGTTATAATCAGCCCAAAAATTGTTCAGAAAACAAAGATTTCAGTCCAAATCAAACACATACATCGTGTGTATTCAGAAATTGGGACCAATTAACAGGAAAATTACACTAAAAAAATGCCATGGCAGACCCATTTCAAAAGCTTGACAAGAACTGAAATTTGAAGAGGAAAAACTTACAATGCTCTTGTTCGGTGAAATTCTGCAGGCGATGATGGTAGATTCTATGAGGTGGCGGCAGCTATGAGCGGCGGCGGTTCTGGCTGCTATTCAGATGGAGTTCCCTTGCTCTGTTTTCCCTTCACTTCTTCCCCTCTGTTTTCCGTTACTCTGTTTTAGCTGAGGCCTTTTCTCTGTTTTTTCCGTTCGTTTTCTTTCCTCTTTCATCAGACGAAGCCCCCTGTTTCTTTTCCAGAGGAAGCTTTCTTCTTGTTCTTCCTTTTTCCTCTGTTTTTTCCTCTTCTTTTGCTCTGTCATTTTTTCCAGCCGAAGCCTCCCTCTTTTCTTATTCTTTCCTTTCTTTTCCTCTCAGACGAGGCCCTCTGTTTTTCCTATAGCACGGCCGAAAAACCCCTCTTTTGCTCCCTCTACTTTTTCCTTGTTTCGCCGTCCGCCGCCCGTTTTCTTTTCTCTCTTTTTTCCAATTTTCCTTGCCTTTTCCGAAGCCTCCTCCCTCTGGCTTTTCTTCCTTATTTCTGTTTTTCGAAGCCCCTTCAATTTTTCAGCACCCGCTGCCCTTTTCTTTCTCTCTCAGATATCCCGCCGTCACCCCCTCTATTCTTTCCTTTGCTCCCTTTTCTCCCTAAAACCCTAGCATCCGTTCCTTTCTTTTTTCTTTTGATTTTCTTTTATTTCCCAATTGATCCTAACACTACAAGTGTCTAGACACCTCACCCTCTAGGTAATGTGTTGTCCAAGACAAAAATGGACACTTGTCCCAAAGCATGCCTCCCACTTGCCATTTTTATTGTTTTTTCCTTTTTTTTTTCTTTTTCCTTTTCTTTTTCCTAAAATTTAGTGTAAAATGCTCTTAAATCGATTAAAATAAAATGAGAGACACGAAACATAAATAAAATAAAATAAAATAAAATAAAATAAAAAGCTAAAATTGAATCAAATAAGTCTAAAAATCAAAATTTGGTGTCTACAACGGCTACATATTCACCACAGCAGAATGGCATTGCCGAGCGAAAGAATCGTACCTTATGAATATGGTTCAAAGCATGATGTTCGGGAAAAATATCCCAAAAATATTTTGGCCGGAAGCTGTTAATTGGGCAATACACATTCTCATCAGGAGTCCGACGCTTGCAGTGAAGAACAAGACACCAGAGGAAGTTTGGAGTGGACAAAAACCTTTAGTTGGATATTTTAAAGTTTTCGGATGCATAGCCCATGTGCATGTGACAGATAACACTCGAGGGAAATTGGATCAACGAAGTACAACCTGTGTTCTATTGGGAGTCAATGAAGAATCCAAGGCTTACCGACTTTTTGATCCCATCAGCAGAAAGATAATTGTTAGTCGGGATGTTATATTTGAAGAGGATAGATGCTGGAATTGGGAAGAAGAATGCGCACCATCGATTGCAGCTGATTTGGATTGGAATGAAAGTAATGGCGAAATGTGCGATGATCAGGAGTAGGAAACAGAAAAAGACGAGGCACAGCAGCAGCAGGAAGCTCCAGAATCGCAGCTTCCACCCACCATATCGCAGCGTCCTCCCTCAATAAGGCAACGGACTTCACCAACATGGATGCAGGATTATTTCACAGGTGAAGAGCTATCTGAAGAAGACCTTGAATTAATAGCGGGAGAGATGATCCTGTACATTTTGAAGAAGCTGAAAAGAATCCTATATGGAGGAAAGCCATGCAAGAAGAAATTGAAGTTATAGAACAGAATGGTATGTGATTTTTAACTGATCTCCCAGCTGGGGCTAAAAGGATTGAAGTCAAGTGAATCTTCAAAACTAAGCGTGATGAGAATGGAGAGGTCAGCAAATACAAGGTACGATTGGTGGTCCGAGGATATACTCAAGAACATGGTATAGATTATACAGAGGTGTTCGCCCCAGTAGCTCGCATGGAGACTATTCAGCTAGTCATTGCCGTAGCTGCTCACCATGGATGGCCCATCTACCAATTGGACGTAAAATCTGCCTTCCTACATGGGGAATTAACTGAAGATGTCTATATCGAACAACCACAGGGATTTGAGCGGAAAGGGGAAGAAGGTAAAGTATACAAGCTGAAACGTGCTATATATGGATTAAAACAGGCCCCTCGGGCTTGGTACAGTCGCATTGAAGGGTATTTTCTCAGCCATGGGTTTGAAAAATATGAATACGAACCCACATTATTTACTAAGGTGGAGAAGACGAGTATCCTGGTGGTAAGTTTGTATGTGGATGATTTGATTTATGCAGGGAATGATGATAAGTTGATGATGGAGTTTAAGAGGTCCATGAAACTGGAGTTTGCTATGACCGACTTAGGAAAAATGAAGTTTTTCCTCGGTCTTGAAGCAACACAGAAGGATGATGGTATGTTTGTGTGTCAAAAGAAGTGCATGGCAGATCTTCTACAGAGATTTGGGATGGAAAACTCGAAATCAGTCCATAATCCAATGGTTCTAGGAGGTAAACTAAGCAAGGATGAAGACGGGAAAAGAGTAGACAAGATGCTTTACAATCAAATGGTCGGGAGCCTAATGTATGCCACTGCCACGAGACCAGATATCATGTATAGTGTGAGTAAAGTCAGCCGATTCATGGATAATCCCAAGAAGCTTCATTTCCAAGCAATAAAGCGAATCATTCGCTACCTCAAAGGAACAAGTGAATATGGACTGTTCTATCAGAGAAATAGAGGAAGAGAACTGGTGGGCTACACAGATAGTGACTATGCCAGTGATGTTGAAGACAGGAAAAGCATATCTAGCTACGTGTTTATGCTAAGTGAGGCTACTATCTCATGGAGCTCAAAGAAGCAGCCTGTGGTGAGTCTATCAACCACCGAAGCAGAATTTATAGCCGCAACAGAAAGTTCATGTCAGGCAGTATGGCTCAGAAGAATACTTGAAACTGTAGGAAGAAATCAAATAAATCCCACAGTTATCTACTGTGATAATAGCTCAACTATCAAATTGTCAAGGAATCCAGTTCTGCATAGGAGAAGTAAGCACATAGACGTACGCTTCCACTTCCTGAGGGAACTTACAAGGAACGGAACGGTTGAGCTACTACATTACAGTTCACAAGAACAAGTTGCAGATGTCCTGACCAAACCACTCAAGTTGGAAGACTTTGTAAGAATGCGAGACAAGATGGGAGTCGTAACAAATGTAAACTGAATGCATGGGATAATTCAGCTTATGGGAGGGAATGTTAGATATCTGTTGAATAAGTCTTCTAGTCGTTAGCAGTAGTGGAGGTTTGTTTTCTTAGTTCTAGCCGTGTAGTTGCTGGGGATCAGCATAGTAGTTTAGATATTGATTTGCCATCTTTTTAGGATTTGCAGTTGTAAGTTCTCCTATTTATATGTTTATCTGGCACATGAATAAGACACAATTTCCTCAAACACATACACTTCAATTACGTAAGGCTATCTTCCTAACATTCATGTTCGAGTCTCCCTGGCTGTTGTTGGGGGAGGGATTGTTGGCCTAATCAGCAACATCCCTCAGATCTCGACTCGAAGGGACTAACCACCCAACCCGTGGCGCCCAGGGGTGTAGCTCCTCATGATGGCCGAGTGTGGTACGGTGCTTTGCGCTGCCATTGTGGTTAAGGAAATAAAGTTGCACTTTCACTAATAGCTATAGCTTTTGGTGCAATGGTAAGCGCTTGATCCTGACAAGTGGTATCAGAGCGAGATCATGGGTTCGAATCTCCCTGGCTGTTGCTGGGGGAGGGATTGTTGGCCTAATCAGCAACATCCCTCAGATCCCAACTCGAAGGGACTAACCGCCCAACCCGTGGCACCTAGGGGTGCTGGCCAAGCGTGGTACCGTGCTTTACGCTGCTATTGTGGTTAAGAAAATAAAGTTGCACATTCGCTAACAGCTATAGCTTTTGGTGCAATGGTAAGCGCTTGATCCTGACAAAATGTGCAACATGTGTCACACTTATGAGGAAGGGTCAGGATCATTTTGAGTTAACCATATCTAGTAACCTTGGTTATTTGATGTTAACCATATCTTGCTCTCTTGACTGTCAAAAAACATAGAAATCCAAATTTTTCAATATGCTGCCAAAAGCTCCAGCCACGGAGTAAATTATCAAGTGCCAAAATCAGAAATTTTTATAACTTATTATTTGTAAAATTTTCAATTTTCAATTGCCAAATGCATTTGTTACTCGTACTCATAAAGGGAGTTTTTCATGAACTTAAAAGTATTTCATTCACAATTCATATTAAGAGACAATTTTTATAATTGAAAATAATTAACCTTACTGAGAAACTCGTGTTTGATTGTGAAACAATTAAATTTGTACTCCTTTTTAATATAAAAGGTACCATATTGGAAGAATAAACTTTTTTCTTGCTTCCTATCAGGTAATTGTAATTTGTTGATTTTAGTCCCTAACTTTTGATATTTACAAAACAAATAGATGATACTAATATCTCTTCAAGATATACTTTCAGTTATGAAACAAATCAGATTCAAAGATCAAGTGCAATTGAAAGAAACAAAAGTTGCTGAAAACTGTCGGACGCTTGTGAAGACAGGATCGGACGTCCGATAATCATTGCGCAATTTCGGACGCATGAAGAACTCCATCACCGGACGTCCGAAGGAAATAAGACATTCTCCCTAACTCACTGACCTCGATCGGACACAAGCATCGGACGTCCGAAAGAATCTTTCAAACTTTTTGTTTGCTATCGGACGGAAGTACCGGACGTCCGATAGGATCTTTCAAACTCGACGAAAGCTGTCGGATACTCACAAAGACAATACCGGACGTCCGATAGAATTGAAGAAAATTTCTCAAACTCATTCCCTGCTGTCGGACGCAAAAAACAGGAGTACCTGACGTCCGACACTCCCAACAGCTAGTTGACTTTTCAACTACTTTCTATTCGTTGAAAGCATTAATGAAGCACTTTCTTGGTTTCCTATAAATAGAGTATGGTCAGAAACTCCAAATAACTTTTTCACACTGAAGATACAAAAGATCTAGAGTCATTTTAGTGAGAAAATATTCTTCAAGGAAGATTTGTAGTTTTGGTGGTGTGGAGTTCGTTGTAAACTTTTCATTTGTGAGCTAATACTTCAATAGTGTAACTCTGTGAGGGTTGTCTTGAGGGATAATAAAACTTCCTAACTTGACCAAGTGGAGATTGGGGCAAAGAGGAAATAAACCTTCATTTATACACAAGATTGGTTATATTTCGTTAATTTGAAGAATCTTGTTTGAATTGGTCTACAAGTTCAAGAGGAACTTGGTAGTCAAATGGTTTGCAATTCTTCCCTTCTTATTTATTTATTGTTATGTTGTGATCCTTAAATTGCTTATCTCTTCTACTTCTCTCAAATGATATTGTTCATTCATTGATTGATTCATTGTGTAATCATTTAAAAAAAAGGGTAAATTTCATATTAAGCAAAAAGTGCCCCCATAACTTGATTAGTTTTCTAATCAACCTAATTCACCCCCCTCTTAGGTTGTCTTCGCGTCTTACAATTGGTATCAGAGTTTGGTCTCCTAGAGATTAAGTTCAAGCGGCTTAGGAGTAAAGATGACAACCAACAATGCCATATTTTTGGAAGGACAATCTGTGATTAGACCACCTATGTTTAATGGGTCGAATTATGTGTGTTAGAAAGAAAGAATGATTATCTTCTTGCAATCGATTGATATTGAATTATGATTTATTGTTAATGAAGGTCCATATGATGCCTCTATAGTAGATGATATTACTCATAGATCAAGACCAAAAACTAAAAATGAATTGACTGCAGTTGATAGAGCTCATCTCACCTTAAATATAAAAGTCATGAATGTGTTATATAGTGATTTAAACTCAAATAAATTTATTAGAGTCAAAAGTTGCAAGTCACCTAAAGAAATTTAGGACAAATAGAAAGAAATTCATGAAGGTAGTGAGAATGTTAGATAACAAAAAAAATTCATCTTAGTTACAAAATATGAGTCGTTTAAGATGAAATCTCATGAAAATATTGATAAAATGTATTGTAGATTCAATGATCTTATTAAGGATTTAGAGATTTTGGAAAATGAATATATCTTAGGAGAGAAAATCAGAAAAATCTTGAATGCTTTGTCTAATGATTAGGAAAGTAAAGTGACTAGTATTGAAGAGGCAAAAGGTTTGAATTCTATGCCTATTGAATCTATTATTAATTCTCTAATATCTTATGAGTTGAAACTTAAGTCTAAGGTACAAGAAAAAGAAGATGCAAAGGTAAGAAGGAGCATTGATCTAAAAGCATCTCAAGATGTAGATGATTCGGTTTCATTAGATGGAGAAGATTTGGATGTTGATGACAATAATCTTGATCTCATCACACAAAGTTTCAAGAGAATCCTCAACAAAAAGAGATTTACAAGAGAAGGATCTAGCAATTCAGATTCTAATCAATTCAACATTGTAAGAAACAAAGGAAAGCATAAGGCCAACATTTGATAAAGTGACAAATGCTATGAATGCGACCAACTTTTGATACATGAGTGAGTGTCCAATGAATAAGAAAAAAGAAGGAAGAAAATGAAGATTCAACAACTTCCAATTCACATGGAATGAGTGCAACTCCGATGGTGAAATTGAAGAGGAAGAAGAATCTGCTCAATTGGCTTTTATGGCCATTGAAGATAATGAGGTAACAACTTCTAACTCTCAATTTGAAAGTGATGATGAAACTGATGATGAACTTGAATCTTTCGTTAAAAAGTTTCATGATAGTTTGAAAGAATCTTTTGTTAAAAACAAGGAATTAAAACACAAAATCAGTTTTCCTCTTCAGGATAATACATGCCTTTTTAAAAAAAATAAAAATCTGAAAACTGAAAATGATTTCTTGAAAAAGAATGAGATTGATTTACAAAATAAGCTTGATAGAAAAACAAGACTTTGTGAAATATTCAAAAAGGAACAAAGTGATTTGAAAAAAAGAATAGATAATTTAAATGAGTTGTTCCAACATAAAAAATAAGACTGTTTTCAAAGGAATGAATCAAAGACTCATCTTGGCACTTATGAGAAGAAGATAAATTCTGGTGCAAATGATTTTGCTGTTTATAAGAGAAGACAAGTAAGATTTATTAAATCTGTTTATACAAATAACTCGTTGGTTATGTGTAATTTTTGTTGTCAAAAAGGTCATATGAAAAGCAATTGCTATGTGAGGAGGAACATGAGAAGAGACATGAAATACATGTGAATAATTAAACATGATACTAACTTTTAAGAACCCAAAAGTTTTTGGGTACCATATATTAGTTCTTGAACTCTTGAGTAGGTGAACTTGGTGAACATTATTAAGGAATCAAAGTGGTTCATAGACAGTAAATGTTCAAGACACATGACCTATGATCCATCACAATGTATCAAAACTTAAGTCAAAGTCTTGTGGCAAGTGACATTTGGAGATGCATGAAAACTAAAACAATTGAAATAGGAGATATTGGTAAGATTGGTGAGATTTTTGTTCATAATGTTCTTTGTAATTTTCTTTTGATGTTTCTGATGCTTTGAACTGAATTTTCCTTGATATTTTTGGATATTACTGAATTTTTACGATGAAAAAAAGGGAAAGAAAAAAAATAATGTTGATCTAATGATGATTTGCTTTATAATTATTTTGATTGTTATTTCTCTGTTTGGTATCAATTTTCTATTTTTTCGCTGATGATTGTTGAATGTTAGTATGTTGATAATTGCTGAATTCTGGTATCATTTTTCTATTTTTGTTTGGAATATTGGATTCTCTGTTATTGTTACTGGATTATGGTTGCTGTTTTTTACTCTCATCTTATGATGACAAAAATGGGGAGAAATAGATGCAATGAGTAAGGGGGAGCTTATACTCAATCTTTTTTCTTTCTTCCATTTATTATTTTGTCATCATAAAAAAGGGGGAGAATGTTAATTTTAGTCCCTAACTTTTGATGTTTACAAAACAAATAGATGATACTAATATCTTTTCAAGATATACTTTCAGTTATGAAACAAATCAGATTCAAAGATCAAGTGCAATTGAAAGAAACAAAAGTTGCTGAAAGCTGTTGGATGCTTGTGAAGACAGGATCGAATGTCCGATAATCATTGCGCAACTTCGGACGTATGAAGAACTCAATCACCGGACGTCCGAAGGAAATAAGACATTTCCCCTAACTCACTGACCTCGATCGGACACAAGCATCGAACGTCCGATTGAATCCTTCAAATTCTTTGTCTGCTATCGGACGGAAGTACTGGACGTTCGATAGGATCCTTCAAAATCGACCAAAGCTGTCAGACGCTCACAAAGACAATACCGGACGTCCGATAGAATTAAAGAAAATTTCTCAAACTCACTGCCTGTTGTCGGACTCAAAAAATAGGAGTATCGGATGTCCGACACTCCCAACGGCTAGTTGACTCTTCAGCTACTTTCTATCCGTTGGAAGCATTAATGAAGCACTTTCTTGGTTTTTTATAAATAGAGCATGGTCAAAAACTCCAAATAACTTTTGCACACTGAAGATACAAAAGATTTAGAGTGATTTTAGTGAGAAAATACTCTTCAAAAAAGATTTGTAGTTTTAGTGGTATGAAATTCGTTGTAAACTTTTCATTTGTGAGTGAATACTTCAATAGTATAGCTCTGTGAGGGTTGTCCTGAAGGATAGTAAAACTTTCTAATTTGATCAAGTGGAGATTGGGGTAAGGAGGAAGTGAATCTTTCTTTGTACACAAGATTGGTTGTATTTCGTCAATATGAAGAAACTTGTTTGAATTGGTCTACAAGTTCAAGAGGAGCTTTATAGTCAATTGGTTTGCAACTCTTCCCTTCTTATTTACTTATTGTTATGTTGTGATCCTTAAATTGCTTATCTCTTCTCCTTCTCTCAAGTGATATTGTTCATTCATTGTGTGATCACTTAGAAAAGAGGGTAAATTTCATATTGAACAAAAAGTACCCATAACTTGATTAGTTTTCTAATCAACCTAATTCACTCCCCTCTTAGGTTGTCTTCGGGTCTTACATAATTATTTGAATTTGTAAAAAATAGAAATTCTTAATAATTTGAAAATAATTTCATTCAATTCATTCACCATCCATATCAAAAATAAAATTATATTAGTGCATACCAACTTTGCTTAGTGAAAGAAAGTGTTAAATTGTATCATCATTTAATACGAAAAGTAGCATACTAAAAATTTAATACTTTTGGCTATCTAACCAAAATAATTTTGTCTATCCATTTTTTTAAAAAAAATTTCTAGTAGAGAAGGGGTGAAATTTAAAAAGCATGGAATTGAAAGGCAGATTTGAATGCAAGACCTCTTTGTCCTATTATCAACACATGTGCCTATCTATACTCATAAATTTAGCGAGTTTTTAATTGGAAAAAATGTAGTGTTGGCCTCCAAAATTTGACATAGGAACTATTTTAGTCAAAATTCAGGATCGAGTTTTTTGTTACTCTAGTTTAGTGAGTGAGTTTAAAAGAGAAATTGAAGAGACATTCTTGCACTTTACTTATTTAAGGGAACAACTTATAAAGGAGTTCAAGAATTCAATTTCAAGAAATTGAATAAGAATTCTTCTTCCTATACTCTTTTCCTCTTGTGCTTATTTTCAATGTTTAGTTGCAAGTGTTATTCATGTTTGGACGTGCTTAACATGATGTTTAGCTAAACTTTTCATATTTAATGGTAAAAATGAACTTCTTGTTTGTGAGACCCTAAAAATTTTCTTATTTTCTAGGCATTTATTTTAGGCTTTGGGCTTAATTTTAGTGTTTTCTTTAATGTGTGCATTTTCTGGAGATTTTTATGAGAAATAGGAATTTTAAATCATTTTCCTGAAATAAAACATTTTCTGTGGTAATACGGGTGTACAAAGGTTGGTGCAGAAAAATGGGTTGGAGGAAAATTTTACATACGGAGATTTTATTATCTTGTATTATGAGCTAATTAGAGGTTAGCTAGTGTAATTAAGTATTGGAAGACAAAGGAATGAGATAAACACAAAAAAGGCCACTTGTCATAACCCTAATGGAAGTTGGACTTTTGACTACTTTCTTTACCTTTCTTATTAATCAATTTTGACCCAAAAATCCCCTCATTTTCTCCTTCTCTTGGCCGAACATCCTAGAGAGAAGAAGAGAGAAAACTTCCAACCTTTGTTCTTCATTTCTTGCCAAATCTTGAAATTCAACCGTTAATCTTTCAAATTTCTCCACAAAAGTGAGTTGAGAGGTGAGTTAAAGAGGATTGGTGGAGCCTTTTGGGAAGAACAAGCCCTAGCTATCTTGTTTCTTGAGGTTACAAAGGTGAGTGGTTAGGAAATTGTCCCTTTGTTGGTTATGATGTGAAATTAGTAGAGGTTGGTAGTTAAAGATGCAATTTTGTGGAGTATTTCACGAATTATGGTTGTGTTGTCTAATTTTCCTATTTATTGGGAATTTTTCTATTTTATATAGTTTCTTATGGTTAGCTAAGGTATGATAGCCTTATATTGGATAATTTAGAGCTTCTATGTGTTAATGGTGGTTAATTGCGAAAAATTTTCGCTTTTGTAGGAAAATTCCAGATTTTAGGGGTTTAAACATTTTCATTCTGTCCGGTACGGTTTCTCCTAGTTAGAGATCGAATTGGCCTTGCTGTAAAACATGAAAGTTGTATAGAATGATGTTTTATAGTTGCTTGCAAAATTTCAGCTCAATCGGAGCAACGTAGCCTATGAAAAGATCGAAATACCCCTGCTGCCCTGTTTCTGTCCGAAACTGATAATCAGCTTGTCTAATTGGTTAGTTTGACCAGGAATATTACCGAATTGGTTGTTGGTGTCTTCTTAAGAATTATATCCTTGTATCTTAGCTTTCAAATGGCTTTGGAATTACCTGATTTGGAGTTGTGTGTGCTGAGATAAGAGTGAATGAATCAGGACTGCCAGTTGAATTCCGCGGTGAGTTTCGAACTGGAAAATCTGGAGTTGTTTTGGTGAATTTGATCTAGTTAGGGTGAGAACTGGACTTAGTAGTCTTCATCAAAGTTATAGCTCTCTGTCTTAGCTTCGAAACGGTGTAGATTGCGCCCTAATCCGATATGTGTAACCCCAGTTGTGCCCGTTCTGATAAATGACGTCAAAACTGTCTTTTTGTTTTAGGGCATAAACTTCATTTCGGATTCTCCCTAGCTTGGTTAGGCACTTATACGTTCTATTGGGCCTTATTTTTTTGTAAGGTGTGGATTTGCTTTGACTAGTATTCGAGTCTTAATTGTGATGTTCTTGTTGTATAGGTCGTACCGGTGCTTCGACGCCTACGCCTGAAGCTAACTTGTGACCTTGTTTACTTACCTTGGTGAGTATACCATTATATGGTCTACTGCTTCATTGGTTGATTATACTTGCTATGTGAACTTGAATGGGTTGAATGAGACGAGGGTGTACTTTATCGCTCTCGATCTCTTATCTGTATTCCTGTTACTGTCAAAGTGTGAAATTGTCTACATGTATGTTTTCACATGGCTGAGGGCTTTGCCCGACAACTTAACTGTGCTATCTGAGCTCATACCCCATTGGTCCTTAATCGAGTCGAGCCGGCCAGGGCTTGGGCGAATCGATAATGGACCTTGGGTTCACTGTAGTCGAGTGGAGTGTTAACTCCTCGACCTTATGGTATACTCGAGTATTACCCTCTCTGTTACTGTGAAGTATTCGGGCCCGGTAAGATGGTGACCGGTGGAAGGGATATGGAGTAAAGTGGGGTTCTACGGAATGTTTTTCGCTTTAAAGGTTGACGGAGTGTCAACGGGTTGGTGATCAAGTGCGGCAAGTGGAAAGTGGCTCTTGAGAGCCAATTGTATCCTTTTATATTGACTTGTTGTATTTATGAGCTTTGGGGTCACTATGTGATAACATGTGGTTACTGGTGTGTCGTGTTGGTACCTCACGAGCGTAACTCACCCTCGTTACTTTGTTTTCCTTACAGGGAATAAACTTTTGAGATCTATGATGTGGTGAAGCCGAGTTGAGCTAGTTTCCATATTTTTTTTTTGTATAGCTCCTCGATAGTTGGGAAATCCATACATGTACTTGGATCCAACATTTCTTTTGGAATGTAAATTTGTAATTATGCGTATATAAAAGTGTTTGGTAATGTTCATGTGCGGCCCCATTTTTTTTTTTCCATTTTCGTTTCGTGACTTTGATTTATTTGAGCGCGCTAAAATATTCTGGAACGTTTTAGATTATGTTTAATCGTCTTTGTAGTTCTGGTGAGAGTTGGGCAGGCAGTCCGCTAACCCCTTTGGTATGCCCTAGGGAAAAGTGGGGCTGTCACATTGTTGCTTTGATATGAAGTAGTTAGAAATGATTATGCTATTTCATGGTTTGACTAGTCTAAGAACTTGTGCTTACAATTTATGGTTGTTGGCCACCAACTATGAATTATTCGATGATTGTATGAACAATGAAAGTTGTCTATATATAAATCTTGGTTCTTAGATCCTAATTTTATTCTCACAAAAGTAGGGAATAGAGTTGGGTGGATTTTCATGTAATAATTTCATTGAACTTATTCAACTTGTATTTAACCTTTTCTCTATGAAAATAGGTTAAAAAAGGGTATAAATAGTTGAGAAATTGGAAAAAATAATTTCCAACAACATCATGTTCATTGGCTAAAGTAAGGACACGCATTAGGAAGTTATTTCCTTGGTAAATCATGAAAGCCAGTGAACAAAATCCTAGTGCTTTCCTTAGTCCCTATTCAAACGACCTTAATACTATATATTCGTTGACCCGTATACTTGCGGATAGGGTAGTTAGGTAAAGTTTTGAATTCTAACTAGCGATCAGATTCACTTTGGCTCAAATTTTAGGGACTAAAATAGGTTCTTAGCCAAACATTGCGGACCAAAACTACATTTTTTTCATTTTTCATTATTTGAAAAAGTCTCACAATCCTATCCATATTTAAATCCAAAATAATTCATACTAATTTTTTATAGTACAAGAAAGTGAACAATCAAAAAATCATCTTGTACTATGAAGTAGTTGAATTATACCATTGCTTATTATAAAGGGTACCGCATGAAAAATAAATTTTTTGGCTATTGAACCAAGTGACTAAGTCTTTAACTATTTCTATCGGTTGGAATTTTGTATCATTTGAAAAGCTTTTATTTACAATACATATATTTAAGAAAATTACAATAGTTTATAGCAATTTTCCTTAGTAAAAGAAAATGTATAATCGACAAGCCTTATTATGTAATCAAATAGTTAATTAATACCCACGTTTTATGTGAAATGTACCATTCCAAAAAAGTAATTTTTTTTTGCTGCTCATCAACATAATTTTGCATATCTATTCTCATAAAACTAAGAATTTGCTATTATTTGAAAAGCTTTTATTCACTAGCCATATCAAAACATGCAATTATAATAATTCATATTAACTTTTTTCAGCTATAAAAGGACAAGATGAAAATGACATATCGTACTACTAATCACAATGAATTGACTCTTAGAAACACGTTGCTAATGTAAATCCTTAGCAACTATTTGTTTTGATTTTTAGTAATCCAAAATTTTTGCTAATGTAAATCTTTCAATTGTTGCAGTAATAATATACAGTCAGCTTCCAAATCAACTAATTTCACTACAATTTCAAATTCAATAATACCACTGCTTTCTAACAATATCTAAACTAAGTGAGTCAGTTTTGAAATTTGACAGTCAGCTTCCAAATCAACTAATTTCACTACAATTTCAAATTCAATAATGCCACTGCTTTCTAACAATATCTAAACTAAGTGAGTCAGTTTTGAAATTTGACAGTGAACATCATCTGGAACCTCCCATCCTTATGTTTCACACACCATGAGAAGAACCCGATACATTTCATTCCATAATGACAAGTGAAAGCAAAGGAACAATGAAAAGGAAAAACCAAATAAATAAAAAAGAACCTCATTCTATTGCATGTAGCATGGCATACCCTAAAACACAACTAAAAGCGGGAATTTTTAAGTTAATTTACCTGTAAATTTCTAAATCTTATCCTTGTAGATTTTTATTCAGACCATAGCATGAAAAACCCTACAAATGATACACAAAAATCTATTTATATATGCTAGTTTTCACTGTTGTGAAAAATCTCCAATTATTTTAAAAATTATTTGCATAGACCCTTAGAAGTAGAGAAAATTCTCCTTCACATGGTAATTGACATGGTTTTGAAAGCCACCAAATGTACCCTAATTCTTTGTCTGCATCATCTATGGCATTAGTCTCAACATCAATAACAGCTGTCTTGGGACTACTCCAACTACCTACAATCCAAACATTCAATTGATTAGTTACTAAAATGTATTGAGAATTGACTTATGACATACTAAACTTCCTTAAATACAGCAACAAAAGATTTCAAATTTTTAAGATGAGATCCGGCAATCTAGAGTCACATATTATCCTTTTGCTATTTTATCCACATGGAGACAATTTCTTGATCTCTCTGAATATATTAGAAACTGTATTGTAAACCAAGTAAAAAGGGAAAAATCACTTAAAATTATGAAACTATTAAATTATTCAAAAAAAAAGAAAATTATTGCAATACATACCCTGGAAGAACCTTCTTTCTGAACTTGACAAGTACTATTAGGACTTTTGTAAGAAGCTGATTGCTTGACAATATTCTTATTTGCAGGTACCTTTGGAATTTTCTTGTTTCTTTGGAGCTCTTTCCAAGAAATTCTTTGTTCATGTATTTCCTCAAAATTTTGGCTCCTTTCTTTTCAGACCTTTCACCTTTCAGCCATCTTTAGTAATAACATCTACTTCATCCCTTTCAAAAGTTTTTGACAATCCCACTACATTATTTCTGTTCTTAATATCCTTTAATTCAGTCGTTAAGATACTTACATACTTTGCAAGCAATTGAGATCCTTCTTTGGATTGAGATGCTTAGCTAGTTAGTTAGTATAAGTAGAGTATAAGTTTTGATACCTCATGTTAACTTCCAATTCTTCATTGAATTCCTTGATATGCACTTGATCAATGTTGGTTGCATGTTTGGTCCATCTCTCTAAGATGTAGTGCCTCAAAACTAATAATTTAATATTCATTGCATCTAACACCTTCAATGTATGTCTATAGAGTATTTTGAGAAACTCAAATAATTTACAACTGCAGGTTACCTTTGTTTTACATGGTTCCACTATTACGGTATACCCTCTAGTGTTTCCCTCTATGCAAACTTTGCACAAAAAATGGTCCCTTCAAGTTTGCAGTCAACAATCTTAGCAAGTAAAGATTTATTCCACTACTTTTGAAACTTATCAAATATTTTGAAAGTGTAAATATCCCTATCATATCTCAAAAGAGGAATGTCAACTTTCATGGCAGACGACCTTTGTGACATGTCAAAATTTGATTCTTTGTCATTGCACCACTTCTCATCAACTATCCTCTCAAAATGTTCAGAGAGTTGTACCACATCCAAGTTATACCTTAAATATTTTCTTAGTGAGGCATTGAAACTCTCACTTAATTGTGTACTCCGCACGCCAGCTAAAAATGTACTTCTTTCATATGCAAGAGACCACTTTTCTGTAGTGGTAAATTTTTCCTTTAGCTAATTATTCTCTTCAAGGCCACATGTCTAAATCAAATTATTCCAAACATCTAAAAAATCTTCCTCATCCTATCTGGACAGCACTAGCGATTACTGAACATTCATATGGAAGAAATGTCTTCAGTTTCTTCTCACCCATTACTCTAGTAAATGCCTCAAAAAGCCATTCGAATGACTTTGTAGATTCTTCATACATCAAAGTATCACCAAAATGATCATTTCTTTGTGATTATCATACCAACAACTAATGCCAATGGTCTGCAATCTTTGTTTGTTCTGTAGATTGTGTCAAATGATACCACGTTCCTAAAGATTCTGTAATCATTAATCATTTTTTAATATGCCCAAAAAGCATTAGCAATCAAATTGTTGTCATCCAACTAAAGTAAAGAATGAAATCTAGGATCTTCTAGTGCCTTTCGAAGTAGTCTAACATACTTCAAGCTACTCCGTGTTTCAAGTCATTTTTTGACTTATCACAAATGTAATTTTTGTGATCGCTTCTAGTATATCCTTGACATTCTCGACCTTCAGCTTGTCAACAAGCATACTCAAAAGAAACTTTAACTAGTATTCCTGAATCATCAGCCAAGTAAATGCCAATTGCCTGAACAATTTGAATCTTCCTTAATGATGATAACAAGTGAGCAAGTTTTGGTGAAACAAGATGATGATTATGTTTCTTTTTTTTTTCAAAAGAAGTAACCCAATATCTTGCATTCTCTTGACACCTAATAACGACATGTGCTAGACATCCCGTTCGGGTTTCTCTTCTTGGTTTCTTTACAAAAATACCACATTTGTCTTTCCCTTTGAAACCTTCCTTCCAACACATCAACTTTCTTGATATTACACAACCATGCACTTTATTCTTGTTAGCATATTCTTTTTGAATACTAAAAGCAATAGCACAAGCATATCTATTATAATATGTATATGCATCTTCTTCTATTCTGATTCCATTCCTAAACTCATTAGCAAGATGTCAAGATCATCGTAGTGTAGTTCATCGAGTGGATCAATATTATCATGGACTAGTTCATTTGATGGATCAATGTCATCATGGTCAAGTTCATTTGGTAGATTATCCATGTACCAAGAAATAAAGCATAAGATGATTGAAGATTGTCACACGTCATCTCCTACATAAAATTTTAATCAAGGAGAAAACTTTGTGATTTTGCACATAAAAGACAGGACACAAGTTATCCTCAAATGACTAATAAGCATGAGACATAATACAAATATACCAAGTTGCCATATACAGAGTGAAATAAATTTGCTACCCTATTATTAAAAAAAAAAATTCAATGTAGCAACTTCTCATATCAGATAATTTAACAATCAGATACCTTTGTTAATATTCATTCTATGTTAATGCTTTTGAAAATCATGTTCCAAAGACAATATCAATACCTACTTTGTCTCATAGAATTTTAGCTTAAATGTACACAAGGAATTTCAAACTAGAATCCTTTGATAAACCTGGTCAAATTTAGGTTTTGTTATTTTTTAACTCTAGATGGATTAGGTAGGCCTCAACTAGCGTACAATCCCAAACTCTTTTTTGTGGGTAGACATATATTAGCTTCTAAACTCATACATATTACGTCTGAAGTACAATTTGTTTGAGAAAATTAAGTAGAGCTATAGTTTAAGGCACTATAAGTTATTCTAATTATTTTGAAGAAAATCTAATGAGCAATTCATGTTCTAGTTCCTTGACGATACTGATTTACAAGTTTATCCTTTATACTTTACCATTTCAACTAGAACTAGCATCCAAATGCTTAATTATGCATAGCCATTATAAACAAATGTACTAGTAAAACCTTTGTATTCATTAACATACTCTAGATAACAATTTTTCACCTAGGCAACTTATCAAACATCTTCTAGGCAACCAAAAAACAAACCTCAAATTTTCTATTTCTTAGTTCATCGATCACAAGTGCATGCAAGCCAATACATTCTTTATCCAACGGAATTTCACTTATTACATATAGAAAAAATTAGAAACATACCATTACAAACCTATTATTTTGCAAAATAGGCCAAAAATCTCCTTCTTGCTCTCTTTATTCTTATTCGGGTTTCTGCACTTGGATACTCTTCTTGTGATTCTGCTTTGTGCACTTGAATAATTTAGTTGAGGTCCTCTAATTTTTTAATTTTGGTGGCATATTGAAAATTTGGATTTTTATGTTTTTTGATGGTGAGAGCAAGAAAATAAGAGTAGTAATGGTGTTAATTTTTAGTTATTTAACATCAAATAACCAAGATTACTAGATGTGGTTAAGTCAAAATGATCCTGACCTTTCCTCATAAATGTGACACATGTCGCATATCTAGGAGTGTATTGAGGGAAATAGAGAGATTTTCCAACGGAGATGAGTTGCTTCCCCCACCACCCCTATCACTAAATCCAATCCACCTCTTCAAACCATCTCTCTCCCTCTACTGCCTCAACCAACTCTCCTTCCTCCTTTTTACCTTTCTCTTTCTTTTCCCTTTTCCTTTTCCTTCTTCCTCCTTTTCTACCCCTCTCTCTGCCTTCCCTCCCTATCTAGTTGAAACTTGCCACCTTCCTTACTCTTCTCCTTCTCTCTCTTTTTCCAACATCTCACTCCCCTGCTTCCCTCAAGCCCACTCCTCCCTTTTCCCCTCTAATAGATTAGGGCTGCAAACGAATGAGCGGCTCCAATACAAGCTCGATCAATATTGAGCTTGAGTCGAGCTCGAGCTAATCAAGTCGAATTCGAGGTCGAGCTCAAGCTCAAAAACATAAAGCTCTACTCGCGAGCTCGATTATATTTTTTTATTTTTTATTTTAATAGTAAAATAATTATATCCCTAATATTTTATTATTTATTAATAAAATTATTATTTTATTTATTTTTAAAAATAAAATAATTATTATTTTTTTAAAGCTCGAACTTGACATTTTGAGTTTGTCGAGCTCGAGCTCGAGTTCGTGCTTCATAAAATTAACTGGAGACTCGACTCAATTAGATCAAAACTCAACTCGACTCAACTCGTTTGCACCCCTAATTGAGATATCTAAAAAAGTGAAGGCGTTGATGTAATTGATATACAAACACACAAAAGTGTAGAAATTTGTATTATGCAAATTTCAATAAGATGGTGGGGTTGAAGATGATGCTCTTGAGGTGTATTTAATACTATCCTTAAAGTTTTATTTGCCCCCACTATCATAGTATTTGTTACAGGATTATGGCAAATTACCTCTAAGATATAACAAAATTTAGAGAAACTTGATAGGAAATGTCAAGTTTTCTCTTACAAAGAAAAAGATTAAGATTCTGGTTGGTTGATTTGTTAGACTTATTATGTTATAATGAAAGACACGACCCAAGAGTCACAAAAATTGTTCAGCCATTATTTTACACGTTTATGGACATTAAAAGTTACCATTTAAGTTTCTTCAATGGATAGAAAATGCCAAAAATGTTTACAGAAACTTTTTGACTCTCAATGGACCATTAAGTTTCTAGTTTCTTTGTTCTAACAAGCCTTATTTCTATTTTATTCACAAACTATTCCAACAATCCCCACTTAGTTTGTAAATGAAATAAATAAACTAACACATAAATACCATGCATAAAAAAAGTATCGGTAGATTTAAACTTTTCTTTTAATGTAAGTACATCACCAAATCTAACCAAATCAAGGTTGCACATAGTATTAAATCATGACTTGAAAAATAAACTAAATATACTACACACATGGTATTATAAACATTGATCAATTCACAAAGGACTTTAGCACTATTACTGGCCATGTACTCCATCTTAAATTCATGATTATAAACAAAAGCAAACCCAACTTTTTCTGAAAGTGGCATCATTTCTAAGATCATGTAGGTGAAGAAATTTTCAAATTTTATAGGACCAAGCACGATAAGAGGATTTACACTTCATTAAGAGTATAATTTCAGTATATACTTATCCTCTTATAACAACATGCATTAGTGGGATAAGAATGAATATAATAGTACCTAATGCTCAAAACCACTTAATAATTTGTTATTACCCCTTTAACCTTTTCATCTAGTGGTAGCGCAAGAATCAAGGTAGGGTTTCTATTACTAGTGATTTTAGATCAAGATTTTCAACCTCATACATAATGATGTTAAATTTACCAAATTCCTTGACAATCGTTTAGCTGACAAATATCCTTAATTGTTGCATGTTCTTATTTATACAACTAGCACAACATCATTTTTATGACGTTTGCTCAGATACTAAGGTATTAGACTTAAAATGTCTAGATTTACTATTATTCACCTTGTTCAAGACTCTAGATATGCATGGTAGGTGCACATTACAAAATAAAGAGACAAGAGGCATAAGTTGCGCCATAATTTGTTATCAAGTAACAAACCCTAAACCACTTCGCCTTTTTACATATGCAGTAGCTAAAGTTTTAACTTCAATAATTAGCATGTTATGATCACAACATAGTCTCGACTAAATTTAGAACAAATGCATTATCAGCATTTGTAGTACCTGAATTCACTTGAGAGTAACATAGATATGCATATCTCATGCTATTGTTTAGGCGTTTTGCCTTAAATACACATGCACAAGTATTGAGCAATTATTAATCAAGATAATAAAATACTTATTACTACATTTGACTGCATGTTTTACACTTCTTTTCTTAGGTTATGTTTTGACATAAAATACTATATTCTATATTCACATGTTATAAACTATCATGCCACAAAGAATAAGAAGATTCAATCAAATAAGTACAATTATGACACTAATTAATATCTAGGTTAAACATGTCACATAATCTTGCTTGACGAATATGCTATTCTTGGACAATATTAATTCTCCTTGTCCTTGAATTTAGTATTTGGTCTAGAAATTTTTTTTCTTAGACCCTCCAATGAAGATGTTGTTGGTATTCTTCTACTTCTCCATATTATTCATCACGGGATCAATGGCAACTTCCCTTTTTAGAGAATTCCAGCATCTTCCTCTATACAAAAATGATTCTGAGCATGATCCACCATAAATGTTTTAGTAGTGTAGAGTGATTTTCTTTGATTGTCATTTCAACTAGGGGTAATTTTCAGTAGTTACCCCCACTATGAAATAACACAGAAATCTCCACTTTATGATTTTCAAATTACATATAGATCATTACTTGGTCAAGGAGAGAAGAACCATCATAAACACAAAATTCAAATCATGTATTACAAGAATTTTTTTTTGCATCTTATTTGAGTTTTCTTGTACTCCAATGCAGTCCAAACTTCTCTAGGTAGTTTGATGGCAGTGAATAAGTCATAGAAACAACTCAAGTTAGTGTTTATCACTTTGTCCTCTTCATGTTTCTTTCTCTCTGCCTTCAAGACCTTTCTTCAATGTCTTGTTATCATCATCTTGTCAAATAGAGATTGGTGGCTAGATTAACACCTTGATTGAATTTTCGATAGCAAGCCCATTTGCACTAATAACCCACAAATAGCACTTTAACATTGTTAATGTAATTGATACACAAGCATATGAAAGTGTAGAGATTTGTATTATGCAAATTTCACTAAAAAAAGTGGGTTAAAGATAATGATCTTGAGGTTGTTTAACATTATCCTTAAGGTATTATTTGCCCGCACTATACCAAGTTTTTGTTATAGGATTTATCTCTACGATATAACAAGATTTAGAGAAACTTGATAGCAAATATCAATTTTCCCCTTACAAAGAAACGATCAAGATTCTAGTTAGTTGATTTGTTAGAAATTTATTATTCTATAGTGAAAGACACAACCTAAGAGTTACAAAAATTGCTCAGCCATTATTTCACACATTTATGGACATTAAGAGGCATCATTTAAGTTTCTTCAATGGATAGATAATACAAAAAATATTTCAGAAACTTTTTGGTTCCTAACAGACCCTTAAGTTTTCAGCTTCTCTGTTATAACAAATTTTATTTCTATTTTATTCACAAAGAATTCCAACAGAAGGAAGTATAAGGGAGATAGGGAGAAGAGAGGGGAGGAAAGAGGTAAAGGGCTAGTGAAAAAAAGGGATGGAGAAAACAAGAGGTGACAAAAGAGAGGAGAAAGAGGAGGTCGAGGGTAGGGGTAGAAAAGAAAGGTAGGTAGTTAGGGAAGAGAAAGGGAAAGGAGTGACGTTTATCACATAGTTAAAAAACTAAAAAAAAACCCCTAAAATGTATTTGTAGTAAAAGCTTGTACCAATATACACAGTTATAATAAATTTTTTGAAAATAACCCTAAAAACACATAAACTTTTGATTAGAGGTCATCTACATCAATATGTAAACTTTTGCTTATTTGAGTTAATAAAAGAATAATTCTCTACTTTTGTCTATTTCTCTCTTGCCTATATCTCTCTATTTTATTCTATTCTACATTTTGTTATTTCATTACTATTCATTTTACAACACCATATCAACACTAGCCACTACTTTTGAACAAAAGTGTAATAGGAGTTTCTACCTTGAGCAAAAGTAAAGCTCAAGATTCTACTTGTGAACAATCAAGTGCAAGTGTCTACTATTGAGCAAAAGTATCATACAATTGGAAAACTTTGGGGTAACATTTCCTTTTGAGTTCAATTTATTTCGTTATCATTTATATTACGAAAGTGTACTTGTGCATCTTAATATTTTTTAGAAGAATTTTTCTTACTGAGGAATAAATGGATGCCAAATACTTGGGACCAAAGAATGATGATGATGATATTTGTCTCATTGTTAGTGCAACTATACACACCATACTTAAACACAAAATAGGAGAGACAAATATCAATACTATAAGTGGTAGTATCAAATTGATTGAAGGCTCCAAAAAAACCATTGTATTTCTCCCTAAAGGAACAAAATTTTTCATAAATAATGCACTGCTCTCTTTTAAGTCTGGAAGAAATTTGTTGAATTTTCAAAATATTTGCTGAAATGGATATCATATCAAAACACTAAATGAGACAAATTGGCATACCTATTAATTACAAGTACCATTTATGGGAAGAAATATGTATTAGAAAAGGTGCCTAAAGGTGCTTTCACTCTCTTCTGGCTTATATTATGCAAAGTCAAAAGTTTACTGATCTCAATGATTTTTTGAATTGGCACGATTACCTAAGTCATCCTGGGTCGATAATGATGTGAGGAATAATTGAAAATTCACATGGCCATTCATTGAAATGTCAAAAAGTGTTGAATTCTAATGAATTTTCTTGTGTTGCTTGCTCCTAAGGAAAATTAATTATTAAATCATCACCATCTAAGATGGGGACTGAATCTCCTGCATTTCTAAACCAAATTTATGGTAATATATGTAGACCTATAGATCTATTATGTGGACCATTTAGATATTTTATGGCACTAATTAATGCATCGACAAGATGATCACATATATGTATATTATCTTCTCGCAGCCTGATATTTGCGAGATTGCTTACTCAAATAATTAAATTGCAAGTACAATTTTCGGATTATCTGATTGAGAAAATTCGTCTGGATAATGTTGATGAATATTCATCACATGCTTTGATGATTTTTGCATGTCCATTGGAATAATTGTTGAACATCCTACCGTTTATGTTCACACACAAAATGGTCTAGCCAAATCATTTATTAAACAGCTACAATTAATTGCTAGACTGCTGTTAATGAGGTTCAAACTTCCTCTATCGATTTTGGGGAGATGCTATATTACATGTAATAATACTTGTGAGAATTAGGTCAACAATTTATCATACTTATTCTCCCTTGCAATCACATTTGGTTATGACCCCAATATTTTCTCATTTAAAAAATTTTTTATTTTGAGGTTTATGTTCCAATTGTGGTGCCTCAACGTACTAAAATGGGCTGCAAAGAAGATTGAGGATATATGTCCTGTACGAATCACCTTTCATAATTAAATATATTGAACCATTAAATGGTGATTTATCTATTGCAAGATTTGCAGATTGTTATTTTGATGAATTATATTTCTTGATATTAGGAAGAGGCAAAGATGTGAACTAAAACTTCAAAGGATTATACATTTGCAAAAAATTGCAAATCAATTACTGGATGCATTAATGACTCTAGAAGAGTTATTAAATCAAATATTCCTACAAGAAATACTCTGGTTAAAATTGATGTCCCTAAATGACATATACAAATACTACAAATGAGTTTAAGGCTAGGCCACCTAAATTACGTTGGACATTTTGATTTCCAATATCTTTGGAGATTAAATAAATGTTAATGGCAAAATTCAACCTCCTGAAAAAGAATCGGTCCTAAACAGCTAGGTCATGAAGAGTATACTCTTGAAGAGGATGAAAATATAGAAAATTCAAAAATGTTGGAGCCTAAACGATCAGAAATAAATATTTTTACATATAGTCTAGCAGTTGGCATAATTGAAACTAATGAGGATCATGAAAATATATCGATTGATGCATGTCGGAGTAGAAATGATTGGTTAAAATAGAAAGCTGCGATCCTACAAAAATCGAATTCATTGGCAAAAATGAAAAGTCTTTGGACCTATAATCCAACACTAAAAGGTGTAAAAGTAGTTGAATACAAATAGGAATTCATACCATATGTATTGATGATTTCAATGTGATTGTAACTTCTAAAGAGTTACTAAAATCTGATGAATATTTAAAGAAAGAATTAGAGATAAAAAATTTTGGAAAGACGACATTTTTCCTTGGTTTGCAAATTGAACATTTACAAAATAAAATTTTTGTCCACCAAACTGCTTATACCTAGAAAATATTAAAGCAATTTTATGTAGATAAAATACATCCATTAAATACTTCAATGGTTGTTCAGTCACTTGATCCTATTAAGGATTCTTTTAAACCAAGAGATGAAGATGAAGAGATTCTTGGTTCTAAAGTACTATATCTTAGAGCAATTGGAGCACTAATATATTTTGCTAATTATATAAAACAGAATATATAGCTCCTCTCCGACAAAATGACATTGGAATGGTATCAAGCATTGTTTTGGCTATCTCTAAGGAACAGTTGATCTTAGCCTATTTTATTCGAATAAATCTCGACATGAATTGCTTGGTTATGATGATGTTGGGTATTTATCTACTCCACATAAAGCAAGGTTTCAAACTGGTTGTATATTTATATGTAGTGGTACAATTATTTCATGGAAATCTACAAAATAATCAATAGCTGTCACTTCTTCAAATCATATTGAAATAATAGCAATTCATGAGACCAGTTGAAAATGTGTTTAGCTAAATCAATGACCCACAATATCTGGAAGAATTGTGGATCATCATTTGAGAAAGAAAATCCTCCAACTATATTGTATGAAAATAAATTAGCTTGTATAACTCAATTGAAAGAAGGATATATTAAAAGTGATAGGACGAAATATATTTCTTTACTCATAAGTTACAAAACGAATGGTGAAATTGATGTGCAACAAATCCGATTGAGTAATAATTTGGTAGATTTATTTACCAAACCATTGCTGACTACAACATTTGAAAAATTGGTGAAAATTATTGGAATGCATCTATTGAAAGATCTCAAATAATGTTTGAATCAGGGAGAGAATTTGATACATAGTAATAGTATACTATTTTTCCTTCATTTACATTTTTTTTACTGATTTTTTCCTAATAAGGTTTTAATAAGATATATTCTTCACGTAATGGACATCGAAGGGGGAATATTATGAAACAACTAAATGAGATGAATGTCCATTAAATTCTCCTATGTCCATTGGGTTTTCCTATGTCTATTGAATTCCCCCAAAATATGGAAGGATAAAAGAGTTGATGTGGATGACCGTTTAGTTTCCCTGTACAATTAATTTTGTAACCTCTCTTATAATTAGAGATTAACCTTTTAGTTTCCTTATATTCAATGTCTCTATAAATAGAGGTCATTCAACATCTTTTTGTAAGCATTTGATCATTTGAGTTATAAAATAATAATTCTATACTTTTCTCTTGTCTACATCTCTCTATTTTACTCTATTCTATATTTTGTTATTTCATTAGTATTAGTTTCGCAACAACTCTCATTTTCTTCCACTAATTTTCATTTATATATTATCTGAATGTACTTATTCCATTGCATGTAAATTAACAAAGAGTTGCACTTTAAACTTATGGATAGTGTAGTATCAATATGAGGTGTTATTAAAATTTTTTAATAAGAAACGTAAAACTTTATTATGATGGCTGAAAATCAGCCATTTGAAAAGGGAGTACAAATGAAGGAGCATAATGCTCCCAAATAGATTGATTGCTAGCAGATTGGGCATATCTAGCAAAAGAGTGAGCTACATTGTTACAATGTCTATCCACCCACTTTAAAAATTATGGAGTCAATTCTGCCAAGATTAGATTGCATGTCTTCAATTTTAGTCATATATTTAATTTAGTTCACATTTTATCTCATTTTTAAATCATAATCATATTCATTTGAAGCCTAAAGGACCATATTGATTGAAACTCCAAATATTAGGGAACAAAAGCACGAAGTTTAAACTTTTGACTGCAATTTGATTTTGAGTGTTACTTAATGTGATTTTTCCTTTGTTGTCATGAATTTGCATAAAATTAGAAACTTCAGGGATCAAATTTATTTGATTGAAACATTAAGGACCAATTTGAACACTTGCGCCAAATATTAGGAAACAAAATTGTATTTATGCCTATAAAAAAAATAAAAAATGAAGTTAACTAGGGTACTCACCACACTAATTCAACAGAGAGAGTGGAGATAAGCAATTTCTGCAAGAGCTGTACCGAACCTAAAATCAGTAGGGCTGATCTCTCAGTAGTTCACCAAATCCATTGCCTTGGAAGTTGAAGTATTCATGTAATGTTTGGTATGAATTTTTAAGAGTTGAATGGATACATGTCAAATAAAATTATTCTTAGTCGGACTTGCTCCTAATATTTACTCTTAGAACCATAATATCATAGAATGTAAGAATGTGTATTATTGTTGATTTGACACAGAAGATGGACTGTATATTCATCAAGAGATGCTGATGCACTGGTCATATCATCAAGGATTATGAAATAATGGTTTTATAAAAAAAAAAGTCAGCAAATACTAAATAAACTAAATCTTACAATTAAAGAAAATGAAGTTTAAATAATTAATCATATCGCATAGTATTTTCCCTTGATAAATTCTTTGGTAATTATTATTGATCATTCATGAGGAACCCTTTCTTAAATTGGAATCTGCTTTTTCTTGATGCCTTTTGTCCTTTTCATGTTTTTGTAGTGCCAAACAAATGGTGAATGAAATTACTAGACTTTTTTTGTTCTTCGTTTTATTCTGATGCTGATTTTGTAATCATATGATTCTTTGCAACGCACATTAAATCTGATTATTGGGACATTTGTAACGATCTCACTACCAAGTAATTTATTTGGACTGTCTACAGGGAAAGAAAAAAGAAAAAGCAACTAGTTGGGACTCAAACATTTCTATGTCATAAAACAAATCCTGATATATTATCCCCAATTCGTTTTTCTTTTTCTTTTTTTTTTTTCTAATATCTATTGTCATTTTCGTTGCATGATATCCAGTGCCCAACGTAACTTGCCAACAATACATCCAAAAGTTCCAACTTAAATCATTAGTAATTTTGCCTACAAAACAATTTTGCCTCCTTGTCAGTATTGGTCATCGGTAGTTGGACTGAAGTATGAGCAATCAGTTGATCAATTTGTCTGCCTCAGCTTTTCCACAATTCAACTTAAATCTAGGTGGACTTATTGATTAATTTGTCATTAGATATCTTCCTTTTATCATTTTCTACTATAAAGTTTTTCAGGTTATGAAGAATCTACCCCTGAAATGGTCCTCTAAAAGCTGGAAATCGGTTTGGGTTGGTCACCACTGCTCCAGTTTCAAATGAATAAAGCAAAGGAAAAGATACAAATGATGAGTATTTAGTTGCGTTTAGACAAGAGGCTGATGGACCTGTCAAATGACTAAACGAGTACCGCTCATGGGATCAAGATAGGAAAGAACTGAAAATCCAGTTGAATTGCTCTGGCCACAAAGCGAAAAGAAGAAAAAGACCAGAGGTCGAAGAACCTGTCAAATGACTAAATCATGCCATCCACTACCTGGAGAATTCCCACTTGACAGTTGTGAGCATGGTAGATTTTACTTTTTAGTGCTGGCTGATCCAAAACTGTCTCCAGATATAGAGTACAAAATGTGTTTCAATGAACAATCCAGATAAAAGTTTATATCACAACTCTGAATAAATTGTTGGCTTGCTGTAATCTCTTTTTTCTTTTTCTGGACAAAAAAAGAATTCTTGGCATTGATGACTGCAGAGCTAACTTTCCAAATCTAATATGATTAAAAAGTTGACTATGAAATTGTCCAAAAGAAACACTTTTGTGACAAATTTACACTTTCAAAGAGAAGCCTCTCCCTTGCAACAACATTTTTCAACTTTGCAGGCCCTTTTGAGCAGCGATGAGTACCACAATCAGAATAGGAGAAAGAAGAAGGATCATATATGGTAGGGCTTGGCTCAATACAGCTTCATCAACTTCAGCCTCTTCGAGAGGATAATTAGTTTTATCCCTGATAAAAGCATCAAAATAATTCTGATAACCTGTATTTTTAGGAGAAAGTGTAGAGTTTGTAACCTTCATCATCTCCATGGCCTGCCATATGCCACATGAAAAAAATTAACTGAAAGCCTTCCAGAAAAAATCGCATTAAGGAGAAGGTTCCAAAAGAAAAAAAAAAGTTTCCTAATTAATACAATTTACAACTAGCAGTGTTGGAGTACAAGAAGATATCATGAGTATTGCAATGAAGTAATCATTAAGTTGGATGTACGTCAACAAAAGCATCCCTTTGAGGCTCAAAGTGGTCACACTAAAGACAGATGTGAAAACACATTTGTAGTTTCTAGATCAGATAAAAAAAAAAAAACAAAGAAGAAGTCTTCAAGTGTTCAAAGTAAACACTATATTCAAGTAATGAACTGCTTCCCTTTACCTGAAAACCAAAATTCATCTGCCTAGCTTTCTTGCTCACTTGTGGATTTGGGTGAGACTGCAGCTTTTCATACATTCCTCTGGCTTCATTAGACCTGCGAATCATTTCAAATGGGCAAATCAAATTAATGCTACAAATTTAAGATCCAAGAAAATAAAGAGCAGACAAAGACTGGAATGGTAAAGCCAGTCAAATCCAAACGTATAGCAAAGAGCTTTGTAGACAGAAAGTGAGAAACAAGTAAGTGCTATACCCTTGAAAGGAAAAAAAGAAAAAAAAAAAAGAAAAGAGAGAGAAGCTTTCTTAAACTATTTGATATGAACGAAAAATTTGAAAAGATAGAAAGTCTTTCTATGATATATAATTTGCTGGCAATGAGTAAATTTGTTGAATTTCTACACTATGACATCAGAATACCCAAGTTAAAGGGGCCCACAAACACAAATTGATGCCAGGGAACACTTAAACTAGATGCAAGAGATATTTCACCACACGCACTATAAAAGATAGATGAGTTATTACCTGACACAAAAATCAGCTGTAATATGTATATAAGGACATTTATGATATAATAAGCATTATGGGACAATACAGAAAAAGAATCCTCAAATAAACTTGCTACAAGGTGAAAAACAAAGAGTCAAAGATCACTTGATAGTAGTTACATGCTGACTCTCGTGCAATGTAAGTATCAGTTATGCTATATACTTTTGTTACCCAGAATAACTACATATGTTTTTACTGGATCTAGTTATAAACAACTCCACGATTAACATAACCTTCTTTTCGAATGAAGCACAACCTAGTGAATTTGTATCTCAACCTCACCTCCTCCAACAAATATAACCATCTTATGGATTTCTTTCGCATGCTTCATTTGTTCTACGGATATGAATGCTGGCACCCAAAGAAACAGTTCCTAGGAAGCTAATGTTAGCTCTTTTGTTTCATGCTCTTTCAAATTGGAGCTCAAACTAATGTTCATGAAGCCAAATCAATCCACGAACATTATGTTCATCTACATTTAGCCCTTATTACCCTGGCAAGAGGCTGTCCTTTGTATTCGTTCAATTATCTGGAAACAGCAAAATAAGATGCTTTTTAGTTTGAAAAAATAATAGAAAATAAGGTTTCTGATTTCCTGAGTCCAAGAACTAGGTAAACTTCTACGTCTTTATGTAGGTTTTACTTATCAATCACAGTACTCATGAGCCAATTTATATTACAGATAATTTTAGTCATAAATCTTTGAAAAGCACACGTCATATACATCAAGCCAAAATTTTCAACTGACTTCCATGGTTCACCAAAAAAAAAAAAACCATTGCATTGAAAATAAGGTTTCTGATTTCCTGAGTCCAAGAACTAGGTAAACTTCTACGTCTTTATGTGGGTTTTACTTATCAATCACAGTCCTCATGAGCCAATTTATATTACTGATAATTTTAGTCATAAATCTTTGAAAAGCACACGTCATATACATCAAGCCAAAATTTTCAACTCACTTCCATGGTTCACCAAAAAAAAAAAAAAAACCATTGCCTTCATCCCATCCTGAATTGTATGTCATATCAACAATTGTTCTTGAAAAAGATACAAATGCTCCAGGATAGTGTATTCCAATGAAGGGTTATAAAACATGATAATGGTTAGACATATACCTATCGAGTGAATCTTGGCAAATAGACCACTGCAAAGCTGCTAATCCATAAAGTTCAGTCTGAAAATAAATTTGGGCAAAAGAATCATCACAAAATGTTCATAGAACAGTGAACTAAATCTAATAATAACTAAATCTGTTTTACAGTGTTGTGAATAATATCCAAGACTACTTTCCAATCTTGTTTACATTTTACCCAATCAGCTTTAGGACTTCAACCAAACATGAACAGCTCATCAGATAATGCGTAAAGTACACAAAACCCCCCCTGTGGTATGGCAATCATTTAGCTTACCTAATTATGGATTCGACACCTAGAATTTACATCGCTATGGTTTCAAAGTAAAGTGAAAAAATTAAATTTTCTGTTTTAGTCATTGTCAAAAAGTTTAAAAATTTTGACTCAAGGATTACAGTCATAATTTAAGAGTATGGATGATTTTTGTTTTAAACCAAACCAAACAGAATAGCTCTTTTTTTGACAGAAAATAAGTTATGACAAAATTTTGGAGTCCAAAAATTTTGTATTTTGTTTCTCTGTTCTTTCTTCCTTTTCATCTTTCTTTTTCGTTTTGTTTATCTTGTTTCTTCTCTTTTCTATGTTGTAAAACTCTAAGCTACCAGCCTGTACACCCTCTTGCCTATTGGCGGTCAACTGACAGGAAACTGCTGCTGGCCATACCCTTATCAGTGTTTTTTTTTTTTTTTCCCGTTTCCAGCAAATCATATAACCACAATCCAGATTTTCAAGTAAATTATCAATTTCAAACCCAAAAACAGACTAAATCTACCAGAGATCATCAGTGATTGTCTTCAGATGCCTTAGTTGAATATGTGCCCTAACTGCATACATCTATTTAAATTATCTTTCAGATCTTCAAATCATTATTCGTCCATTTGGGTTGTTTTCATATTCATTTCTCCATGGATTTATTTCTAGTTTTTTTCCGCAAGTGTTTTGGACAATTATTAATGGATTTGCAGTTAATTATTGAGTTGAATTTCTGAAGCTGTCATTTTTGCAGCAATTTTAAGCTTTTTCTGGTTGGATTCTGGTGTTTGCGATGCGAAAACAGCATTCCTATGGGAAAGAAAATTGAGTTTGGGATGGATAAAAGTGACAGTGAAGGTATCGGTCAGTAGCTGGCTATTGCTGCCACCTGCTGGAAATGACGGGTGGCACTGGCAACCATGGCTGCTACTCTTAATGTTTATCTAGGGTTTTGTTGAGGAGGAAGAAGAAGAGAGCCAATACTACAGCTTAAAATTAATAGGAAAGGAAACAAAAGGGTATGATAATCATTTCAATTGTTTTATTGGAAAGAAGTTTGACTTTTCTATGTTGACAGGTAAAATGAACATAAAATCAAACTGCTTAACTGCACTCCAAATGACAAGGGGTAAATTCTATGATTTAAATCACTAGGGAGGTAACATAAGCAAAATTCTTCTATGGACCTGGTCCTTTGTGCTCTTTAAAAATCCACCTAAGTCTCATTAAATCACTTTCTTAATCAGCACATAATTTAACCAATGTGGCTCTTGGTTAGACTACAAAATTCATGATTTTTTTTTTTTTGGGAAAGAGGGGGGTGTGGCCTAGGAAAACTTCAATGACATAAAGCTAATTTCTTCCACATCATGTCTCACTCCGAGGACAGTATCCATGGTATCTAGGATTATATTAGGTTGATGTTGAGGAAATGTGTGAGCATAATTAGAGGTCAAATCTCCTTGTAAAAGGCTTGGTATAGCCCAGAGTCCATAGCATGCTATGGATAGGAGAGAGTATGCCAATGTCATAAAGGACACATAAATTAAAGATCACAGAAGTGTAGATGGAAAAGCCAGGCCCCACAAACTTGAATGGCGATGCTTAAAGAAAACATAAACATATACCTATTAAGCACTTCATCATAAATGCTAATACTGTTTAGTGAAATTCCCATCGAAATTTCCTCATGTCGAAATCATTTCCTTTCTTCATATCATGCAAAATCACTTGAATAGATTAGTTACACTTGTTTTTCATGGTTTGTAGAGAGCTCTACTGCTATCAGTACAGGCTTTCAGTTGTAATCACAAAGTTAATTAGTTGGTACATCTCAGATAAGAAGGTTTTTTAAGAGGTTAAATCTCTTCTGTTTTATTTATATTAAAACTAGAATGCACCCCCTTCTCTTTGTTCATTGTTGGTGCCCTTCTATACAAACAGACCATATGACTCAAGTCAACTTCTATACAAACAGACCAGAAAAATTAAGCAGAAAAATTAACAAAACAGAATTTTGAACTCAAATTGCAAATAGAATTTGTTACACATAAGTACGGGGTTAAAAAACCAAAAGGAAAGTCATCCTAGAGAAATCTTTTGAAACAAAGAGAACACTGAAGGACAAAGGTTTAAAAGATATATATTCATAGAACTTGCACTGCTGTTACTGAACAAATTCTTACCAAAGAAAACTGATCTATCTTACCATATCAAAAGAAGAAGGGAAAAAATAAAAAAATAAAAAACTAGTTAGGAAAATGATACTGTGTAAAATAGCACTTCATACTTTTTGCATGCATAATCATAATTGAAAGACCATGGTAAGCTTCAGACCAAGGCCTTTAGCAGTTTTACTACTATTTTAGATATTATTGACAAATGAAAGATACCTGGAAAGCCAACTTGTCCATGATCTGCTCATAAAAAGGTAATGCTTCTTTGAGCTTCCCAAGATCCATCAATGAATCCCCTTCCTTCAGAGCCTAGTATGAGAGCACTATAATTAAGAAGAAAGCTCTCAATCACAAATCTGACTGAGGAATTTAGAGCAAGATGTAGGAAAAGAAAAATAGAAGTATAATGCATGATCACTCCAGAAATCAATCCTGAGGAACAATTCATTTGCTTTTCTTTTCCACTCTGAGATATACAATACTTTAGAGAAAACTTTTAAATGAAAAAAAAAAGAAAAGAAAATCAAGCTGAGACTTGGAGGTAATGAGGTTCATTTTAGCTAAAATCCCACAATGTATCCTTCTCACACATTCCCAAATAAGAGAGAAAGAAAAAGGTGAAATATATTCACAAGTTTCAAACACCATTTTGGTTTCCAATTATCTAATGCACCAACAGGGGTAAATTTGCACAAGGAGTATTGGTATTTGGCACATCTATTTTCTGGAAGCTTCGTGCCTTTCATTGACCAAAAGAGAGAAGATTACACAAGTGAATGGGCATAGCCCTTAAACAAATACAGCACAAAATACATGGAAATTTGTACCGTACTAACCGGAACACAGACAAGGTGTATGAGCTTTATCCTCTTTGTACCAGTTTACTATGTAATATGAAGCATAGAGCTAAACTGTCACCAAACAATGAACTATTTATTGCAAATCATTCTAGGTAGTTTATTGACAGTATTGTAATTTAAACAATAACAAATAGGAAGAAAAAGTTTCCAAGAATATTGCTAATACATCAAAAACACTATGAGACTATCAGTTGCAGCTAAATTTTTTTATAAATTACTGAAACCAACCTCACTTGTAGAATAATATCATGACACTTAATATACCTAGGTTGCAGAGCCTAATAGAAGTGGAAATAGCAAAAGATTATTTCATAACTCTGTCAATCAAGATACCGTGCACTTGAAACATGCCTGTTCACATTCAGATTTCAGCTTTGGATGAATGCTCAATCCAATTTTGCTCTCATAGGCAGCAAGTAGCTGTTTTGTCCGTGCTTCTTTAGTAGCTCGATCAGCAGCTGTTTCAAGTACTTCCCCAGGGCGTATATTTTTTCCACCACCATACTGAAGTCAAGTGAATAAGTAAAGGCATAACCATAGTTCCAGAAAGAATCCAATTATGTAAGCTCATAGTTTGATAATTGCAGTGGTGAAACATCAATTGTATTAATAGATGAATGAAAACTGTACCTACTAGAGACCTGATCAATACAAAGTGAAGCTCAGTTTTGGATGTCTCACAAAATGCTTTTAGCTTAAGAAGGACGAGGGATCCCTTATAGAAGACAAGTAAAATGACTTAAACAGTCCAGGAGACTCATCAAAAGCACGGAAACCCAATAATTTATTTTTTAAAAACTTAAAAGTGAATGGAATTTCTAGAGGAACAACCCTTTTTACCATTCTTATTACAAATTTGTACCATGTCACTAAAAAGACCTAGCAATAGTGTAGGGATACTTCACCAATCAAAACCACCATCAATAATTGTACTACCAACATCTAAAGTCTATGTTAAGATAGTTTTTAAGCAAGAAAGAATCATCATGGAAAAGGATTAAAAATGAAGAGCATTGACAACTATAAAAACTCAGAAGCACATCTAACCATGCCATTCAAAGGATTGTAAATGGGGTAATGTTTCTTCACCAGTGAAACAATAGAGAAGAATTATATTGCAGACCTCTATATATTTTTTAACAATATGTTTTGGCAAAGTCTTACAGTTTGAAATAAAGGGGAGAGGATCAAGATAAAAATTACCATAGCAACATTGGACAACAGCGAACTTCAAAACGACAAGGACAATTATGATGCTTTTTCCAAAATTTCTCATGTCCTTGTGTATAGCTTGGGTTAATAATTAGGAAAAATTAGAAATCAAGAAGCCCAATATAATGCATGTTAACTTTTGTTTTTTATTGCTGAAAAGATGTAGTAACTATAATTCACAGAAAGAGCAGCCAGGGAGCCAGATGCTTGATGGTTTTCCATTTTGACCTGTGGTAATATTAATCAGTAAAGAAAGCAAAAAAGCCAAGCTTTTATTCAATGACTATGGATAGATACAAAAGTACGGTCCATCACTCTGCTTGAAAACATACATCTCATTCTTTTTTTAAGTATACACTAAAGTCCTGGAGGCCTGGGAGGGGGGTGTTAATAATTCAGTTTATGTTAGAACATGCCTTGACATTAGTTTTCCTAAAATATGTTCAGAAATTGCACCAAATTCATATTCAGAACTTGGTCTTATCTCAAGAATTTACTTTTTATGAGGATTTAATCATAATGAGCATTCTAATAGATAATCAAATAGGTGAGGGAGCTTACAGTTTTTGAGATATTGCTCGGTCTAGGAAAAACTCCCCAAGTGGATACCTTGGGTTTATAAACATCCATATCCTCTTCCTGAATTGGCTGTGGTGCTGCTGCTCCAGCTCCAAACTTGCTAGCATCTCCAATAAGTATCTCCACCTCAGGCAAGTCCTCCTCAGGAAATGCGTCCACGGCTGGAACCAGCCCAGCTGGCAAAGCCCTGGTGCTCTTCTTCTCCGAGAAGTCAAGCCCCACAAAATCAATACTCGAAATCTTCAACTCTTCCTTCTTATCATCATCCTTTCTCAATACTGAACCACCAAGACTTCCCTCATTTCCTATCTTAATCCCTAAGGTCCAATTCAAACGAAAACTTCTTAGTCCAGAACCACTTCAAACTGTTTTAGTACAAGTTCCAAGCAAAAAGACGCCTGGAGGTATTCACAATAACATACAATACTCAAATTGGGAAAAAAAAAAGTTCTTTTATCTTAAAATTAATTGACAAATTGGGTATTTTCCTGATCAAGACACAAATCCACATATTTACAAACAATTACAATGCTTTACTAGAAATAGTGCATAAGTACTAACATGCTATTTTCATCAAGAAACAAGTTTAATATAATGATAATCACATGATACACATATGCAATAAAAGAGAAAATTCACAAAACTACATATTAGAGAACCACTGAAGAATTATCTGAAACACGAATTCACAACAGCTCAACAAACAAACACAAAAATCCCAGTAACCATACCTGAATTTTGCTCACTCCCCTTCACAACTCGACTTTCCTCCACGGCACTTTTATTCTTCCTATACTCTTTTGCTTTCTCTAATGCCAATTTAAGAGTCAATGGAACCTCCTCCTTCCCATTGCCCTTATCTTCTGGCTTCAAAGCTTCCAACTTTGGCAGTTCGAGCTTCAATTCCTCACTCTTTTCACTTCTTCCAGCAGATTCTTGAACAGGACTCTGAACAATTTCTGGAGTAGGGTTAGATTGTTTTGTTTTCTTATATGCCTTAGCCTTAGCAAATGCAAGTTTCACAGGGTCAGTCTCACCCTCAGACTGGTCAGTTTCTAAGGGCTTTTCTGATGAATTTGGTGACAATGGTTCTGCATTGGAAGGACCTATAGAGGATGAAACTTTAAGGTTCTTGGATGGTAATGCTAAAATTATGCTTTTGTAATGCAACTTTTGAGCAGGAGAGGCACTAATACTGATGGATTTGAGTGGAGAAAAAAATGGTGGTTGTGGTACAGAAACCATAATAGTTTATTGGTTTGGAGATCAATTAAGGATCATATGGGAACTGGGGAGCAAGCGGTTGCCAATGGAAGCAATGTTAGACTTTGCCATCTGTTTTATTTTTTGCTGAAGATAAGAGAAGGCCCTGAAATTAGGATTTTGTCAGTTTACACACCTCAACTGAAATTTGATAAGGAATTCCCTCAAAAAAAAAAAAAAAAGATAAGGGAAATAGCCCAATTAGTCCTCATAGTTTTTCACTGAAACCAATTTAGTCTCTCTACTTTTAGTTTTAATTGTTCGACCTAAGCTTTTGTTTATGGGAAAAAAAAAAGAAAAGGATGCACTTGTAAGTTTAATCAATAAACAGGGAATAATTTTTTAATATTATATTAAAGAGCTCTACAAAATGTAGAAATAGTAAACCAATTTTTCATTTTTAATTACTTGACTAAGTGTTGTTCATACTTGGTCTAAAGCTTAGCTAGCATATAATTCATGTATATTTGATTGATGAGTTTGTGAATCAGTTAATATAAGATTATTTCGAATAATTTTTTGAAAAAGAAATATTATAGTACTTTTTTTATCTGATATATATAAAATTAAAAAAATATGTTTATGATACAAATAAATAAATTTGTACAAAAAATCCACTGGCCAAACAATTGTGTAGTTTACCTTGTGACTAAAGTGATATAGACTAATTAGTCGATTTTGACTTTTGACTAATTTAGGCTATCAATAAATAGGATCAGGTATCCTGCTGTTAGAGCTAGTGATAACAGAAGAATGCAGTGCAAACACTAACTAACGGAATGTAGACACTAATATAACAATTATACGTACTAACACAACAAGGAAACTGATATGTCCTTAATTGGTAACATCATTCACGGTATTAGATCAATGTTAGATGAATTTGCTTCTTTAAAAGTTTCTCATGTGAGGAGACTTAACAATGTTGCAGCCCATATGATGTCTAAATTGTCATTATCTCTGGAAGGCAGTAACGTCTGGTTTGTAAACTTCCCTGATGAAGTACCTGTAGCCGCACTTGCGGATTTATCTTAAATGAAATTCACTTCTGTTTCTTCGGAAACAAAAAAAAAATTACTAACATAACATGATGAAAATATACAATAAAATTTTTTAACACATCAAAATTGGAGCCCCCATTTAATCTCCACCACCCAATTTGAAAATACATCATCTCTGCCATGAAAAGCACTCTGCTATCAACATTGTGACAGCAGAGAACCCTAATCGAAATAAATATGTGTAGGACTACATCAGATGTATGAGATTAAAAGCTCTATGAAATTTAAAAAAAAAAAAATTTTTGATTGTTGCCTCCCAAAGCCTTGTGCTGTTTCTTTCAAGTTTGTGCTACGTCGCTTTGTTAGTATGATTTCCACTGCCAATATTTATCTTGTCTGAGATTGGCTTCGTTTCTTTGTTATTTGAGTGGATTCATTCCTACATATTAAGTTGTTCATATGCTAAAAATCAATGGGAAGGCATCTATAATCTCCACCAAGAAGACACTATCAGTTGCACATGCTCCTGAAGAAGGCTAGGAAATGTAAAAGTTTATATTAAAATGTTCTTATTTTAATGCATTTAGGATTTATCTTTTACTTGGATCACTAGGTGTTAATGAAATCCAAGCTGAAATTGGGGGAGTGGATTAGGCGCGAAGCTTGTGTAAGGACTATTGCCATTTCTTTACTTTATGCCCTAAATTTTAATTTTCAACATTTTATGTTCTAATTCTCAATTTTAGATACTTTGTGACTTAAACTCTCAAGTTTATTTTATTTAAGCCCAATTAATAATAATATTAGCAAAATTAATGAGATAAAGGACAGTGCAAATTAATGACAATATGTTATTTTGTTTTAACTGTAATCTTTTGACTTTTATTTTTTATCACTTTTAGCACAGTGTCAATGACTTGTATGCCCCAATCACTAATACTACTATTAACAAAATTAATTAGATAAATGTGATTTCTTGACCCCTTCCATAGGGTCGCCAACCCAAAGCTGACCAAAACAATCATGAGTCACACGCGTGTTGGGTGTCATCGTACTCTACCTACTCGTCTTTTAATCGGTCTATGTGTACCCACCTACAATCTATTCCATTAGGCCTAAGGGCCCTTGGCCAATTGTCACTTCACAGCTCCGTTGTTGACTAACTTGGTTGATCTGATGAGATCGTTACTTTTTTCTCAGCAACGGTACTGTTTACAGTTCAATCTATAAATTTGCTTACTTCCAAGCTATATTTTGAAACTCCGACCGGATCGGTCAGCCGGTTCAATCGGATAGGCATCCGGTCCAAGTTGCTTTAAAAAACTGAAAAACAAAAATTCGGTCAAAATCCGAATTTGACTGAAAAATCGGAAGAACTGCTTCAACCGGAGTAAAAGGTCTAAAATGAAGAGTAAAGATGGATGGTGTGGGGACCACTTAAAAACTAAAGCCATGCGGCATGTGCTACATAATTTCTCGCCAAGAATTAACATCTCTGTCTTGTGTGCCGTTTCTAACCTTGACCGTTGTTGTATTCTGAGCTTTTTTAATTTTTTCCGTCTTTTCCTATTTTACCTTTTTTGTTTTCTTTTTCTGATTCTTTCTTTTAATTACTCTCAAATCTCTTCACATGTCCTACCATAAATCTCTCTCAAACAACTCCAATGGAAGATCTAAGTTAAAAAAGGGATAAAACATTAAAAAAAGAAAATAAAAAATTCACCTAGAAATATTTTATCAATTTTATGATTTGACCCTTAGAGTACAAGAAAACTATTATTACACCTAAAAACATTTTAGAACTTATAGCTATAGCCCTAAATTCTTGTATTACTTTTCAAATAAGCCCTCCAATTTGGTTCTAAACCTGTTGAATATGCATTAAATTGTAAATTACATAAATTGCTACTTAATTATACTACCTTATTTGTATTTTCCTGTAAAGTATCTTAGATATATCAAATATACATTGAATCTGCATTTCTTAGTATTAATATGTTTTTAGAAAATTTACATAATATATTAATTTTAAAATTAAATATATTTATGACGTCATTCGGTTCTTGAATGGTCGAACCCATTGACTCCTGACCCCTGACCTCGACCGAGTCGATGGTCGGTCTGAGTTTCAAAACATAGCTTCCAAGTGGTTTAGACCTCCCAATATCTTTCTTAGAGGCATAGATCTAATGGATGGAAGAATGGTGGAAGCTCTTATATTGGTATTGTACTTTTTATTAGGGACTCATGGGTCCACTTCGAGTTTCTTATTGATGGAGCTCCAATTAATTTTGCAAACATTAACACTAATTGGATTAAAAGAATTAATTTTCTATACAATGATAGTATATACGCTATCATCATTGAATACATAACATATAATTTGAATTTAAATTTGAAAATCAAATTTCACATATGTGTCGTACATCCAACCGTAACAGTGTATATAAGATTTACTTAGATATAAATAGGATAAACTTGAGAGTTTTATGGTGCAAGTGTCTAATATTATAGTTTAGGATGCAAATAAAAAAAATAATACAAGTTTAGGGTGCAAAGTGGAGTAAGTCCCCCTATAATGTTGTCCTGCAAAGGTGACGTGGATCTACATCGACAAAGACTTTCTTTTGGGCCCTAGGAGCATAGTTATTAAACCCGGTCCGGCGGTCGAACCGGTGAACCAGATCATTTAAGTAATCAACCCGTTGATTAGTCAACGGACCGGCGGTTCGACCAGATTAAACCGGGAACCCGGCCGGTTTTGTCTAAGAACCGGGTTTCATACAAAAATTTTATGGCAGTGCTGAGAGTCAAACCTCTACCTCTGGTACAGAGCAACAACGACGAAACCGCTAGACTACTTCGCGAGATGGTAGTAAAGCCGCTTACGTATAATATATAAACATTTTATCAATTTTATCATTCTGTTTTATTTCTCTAAAACAAATTTATTTGGAATCTTTTAATAAAAATTTATGACCCCCAAACTTATGAAATGGACTTAAAAAATAACATGTTACATAATTCATTTTAAAAACATATATTATTTTTAATAATTTTTGCATTTAAAATTTATAAATAAGTTAGATAATTACACTAAACATAGATAAAATTTTATACTTGAGTCTTGAAGTTTGGTGTATTACTAAATAACTTTATATTTTATTGATTCTTATATGAATTAATTTTTTATAGCAAATTATATTATATGAGCATTTGTTATGACATTATTTATTATAATTTATATCACATATCTTATATTTAAAATTATAAAATATAATATTTAAATATATTTAGTGACCCACCGGTTCAACCACCCACCCACTGTTAAACCAGTAACCCGTTGACCCATCTCGTTCGCCGGGTTCCCTTCCGGGTTGGGTTTAATAACTATGCCTAGGAGGGAAAAAACCAATTTTCCTTGGAACTGGATTTCTATATATGTTTGGTTAAAGAAGAACATACTATGGAAAGAAAACTACAGAAATTAATGAAAAAAGGTTTTAGTAGCTTAATTTGGCAAAAAACCGTTTCTCAAGTTTCCAAGATGAGACACTTCTCTCTAGAACTCTTTTTCTCAAAATCTCCTTCATCTCTCCTATGGGAGAGACCAAATCTTGTCTTTTCCCATGGGAGGGAGCACTCTCTAGTTTTTAGTTTCTCTTATTTAAATAAACTAGTATTTTGACCCGTACTATGAATGGGATTATATTTCAAATCAAAATAATATTGTATATATTTATATATTGTGGTACAGAATAATATATATATATAGACTAAAAATTTTAAAGAAGTGTATGCTTAACATGTTGAAAAAATTTTAATTTATAATGATTTACATGATAGAGGAATTGTTAACGCATTTAAGGAGAGAGTTAGGTTGGGTAGTAAGGTGAGAAGAGTTTTCTAAAAAAAAATCAATTTATCAGTATCCAACAAAATATATCATGTTATACCCATATATCAAAACTTATAATATAAAAAAATAAATTATAACCAATTTATTTTCTTCCATTTTTAGAAAAAAAAAAAAAATCTTTCTCCTATCTTGTACTGCTAAAATTGTTGACTGCATTTAGATTAGCATTTTTCATAAACTTTAATGTATATTTAAAAAAATCTCTGTAATATATGTTTTTAGAGTTCTCAAAACTATTAAAAATCACCATCATTTCCCTCTTCTCTTATCCACCAGCTAGTCATCAGATACCTCCTAGGACTTTCATATTTTCTATCATGGTACCACTCTCTCTATTATTTATTTTTTGTCATCTCTATCATATCCCTGCAATCCCCTTTCTTCTTCTCTCCATTCTCCGCCCATCCTTGTAACCCACATTTCTTTTTCAACCTTTCTCGCCACTTTTCAACTCCTCACCATTTTCTTCCCTCCCTGCTCCCCCCATACCCAATCTCTAAATTCATATCCTTGCGACCCAATATATTTAACTTTACCTATCATAATGAAAATATAAAATTGAAAATTGATTACAATGGTTGCAATTATTAGTATCTAAAAATGGAAATGAAAAACTGATAATATCTATAATATCCTCAAGTACTACAATCAATATATATATTTTTTAACATAGCAAATACATATTTACATATGAAGACAACAATAAGAATACATAAAATAATTAATGATACCAAAAGTTATCCTTAATGTTTGGGTTTTGTACTCTTATTCAAATCCAATTAGGGTCGAATTTGGGCCAGATATATACAAATTAAGTAGTATTTTAGGGTCGAATGCTCTATATTTTTCTCTTAAACTATAATGTTACTTTTTAAAAATTTTTGGTAGAATTGGTGTTGTTATTATCATTATTTTCTTTTATCAAAAATGAATATTTTTATAAAAAGTTTCCACGTTAAAAGGCCAGTAGTACTTTGTTTTTTATTTAGAGATTTCATAATTTAGATTTCATGAATGGTACCATTCTTGATTTTTTAAATCCACGACATTATTTTCTTTTTTGTTTTCTATTTAATTTTGCTCTTTTACTTAGGATTACTAAGTTAAAAGATAAAATATTATCATTTACTTTTTTACTTTTACTAAGTTTGGTAATGTTTTCTCTTTGTTTACCCACCCACTAATAAATTTCAAACCAAATTTCTATATAAGTGGAGCCACTTCTTACTTATTTAAATTAGAACAGCATGGAAGCCACTTCTTACTTAGGAAAATGTTATTTGCACTCCATTTTTTATTACTTAGGAAAATGTTATTTGCACTACATTTTTTATTATTTGCAATTTCACCATTTGTTTTATCATATAGTCTAATTAATGAAAACTATATGATCAAAATGATTATTGAAGTGTGCATAACAAAAATGGAGTGTAAATAATCTTACTTATTTAAATTAATAAGAAAGTATGAAAAGAATGTTATATTTGTTATCTCTTGTTACGGTCTTATAGAAGTTTTAATTGGAGTAAAATCATAAATAACGCAAGGTAATCGGAAACGTGATGGGTTGAAGTTCAAATAGGATAACATGCACATTAACCAACAATTTGAAATGGAATGATTTTAAAAATTAACCAACAATTTCAAATGTGAAAAGTAGATGTGGAAGTTAAGAGAAATATATTTTATAAATTAAATTAAATGTGAAATGCTAGAAAAATGGAATTGGTAGTGGAAAGATGTATGGAGGCTTGTTGCTAAAAATCCCTTCTCAAATTTATATAGATATAGATTCTTTTCTAAAATTTTGTAGTGAAAGACTCTTCTCTCTTAGAATTTTCAAGTGAGAGTTTCTTCTCTTTTAGATTGTTTTAATAAAAGTTTTATTCTCACCTTAATTTTTCTTGTCAAAGTTTTTTTAGTTTTTATCTTTTTTGTGGGAAATTTGAGATTGTGTATATATAGAATCTAGTTTCTCATATCTGCAATTTCTCGATTATTGTCAAATATAAATTTTTCTTTGGACTTGACCTAGTTTTAATCAGATATGACTATCAAAAGAGATGCACAAATGTATTATATTACAATGATTCACCCGGATGGAAGATATGTGGGAGCATCAATATTTTCTTTATGTGTATTGATTTTTTAGAACTATTTTCAAATCTACATATATCTGTGTCATATTTGTTTAATATATTTTCTACCATTAGTACAGTTTTATTGATTGAAATATTCTTTTCTATAAAAAAAAAGTTTCCATGATGAGACATAATTAAGAATGGATTAATATGTAAATCTTTTTAGGTAAAAATTAAAGTGTTAAATGCACTTAACCCCCCGAATGTTACCTTCAGTTGTACTTTGCCCCGTTAACTCAATAAATAGGTACTTTGTCTGAATAGTTGATGAGAAAAGCACTCCTTCCATTTCCGTGTTATTTATTTTTTTATTTCTTTTTTCCTCCTTTCTTGCCGTTTTTCTACTTGTCCTTTGCAGAAATGTCTTATCCCGCATGAAGCCGTGGCAGAGGCCATCCAGTCAAAGAAGTGGGATATCAAATAGAACCCACTTAAATATGTATTATCCTTCTTTGAGATATCCTCCGCTGGCTTAGGATCAAATTAGCCAAAGTATTACTCACCACTTTTCAAATTCTCCTTTACAGATCTAAAAATAGATCATTTGACAGTTTAAATCAGTAAGTCAATTTATCCTTAAATCAAGATGATTATTCTTTCATTGTTTCCAGAGAATCTGACAATTCATATATTTATCTGAAATCCAATCTCATGTCTACTTCAACCAACCTGAAGACCTAAAAATAAAAAATCCTCTTATTATTGTAGACAAATACATCTCCTATTCAGATCAATCCCAATTTTGACTCAAAGGAGCTTAACCGGTCAAAACACTGCATACCTATCCTGGATTCTTTCACTCCTTTGAGCCAAAATCATTTACTTAATTTTTTTTTTGTCAACTCCAGTCAAGACTTTTGTTGATTAATTAACCTTAATCCCAGATTGAACGCCAAAAGCTGGCAACTCTTGAAACCAACCCAGGGACTTAACTATCCAACCCAAACCCCTCCCAGAACCGATGTGGGAAACTAGCTAAGGGGGGCACCTGCTGCTAAGTGGCAACTACCAACCCAATACCCCACCCAGGAGCTAGTTGTCTTTTTGTCAACTCCAGTCAAGACTTTTGTTGATTAATTAAACCTTAGTCCCCATTTACTTACTTAATTGATAAGCCCAAAGTTGTAAAATCCACTCTTAAATAAAAAAATGATTCACCCTGGCATCCTACCATTAATGATCATGAAATTACTATTTCCTCATTCTTTATTCAATGTGTTCCAACAATAACTCAGTGGGGAATATCTCCTTTTCAAATCCATAAAGTCATTTTCCAATTTTGATGGTTAAGAGTATTATTTAATTATTATGGTATGGTAGATGCATTTTCTAATGTTTTCTTTTACAATAACAAATCTAGAAAACATATTTGGTGGATTCACCTCCAAGAAAAAATTCTTTTCCAAATCCTTCTGAAATGCCAACTTGGATTTTCAATTAGTTTAGGTATTTTGGACCATTAGAAACATTCTTCCTAAATGATCTTAAAATACAAGATTTACATTATCAAGAAATTCATTCAAAATATACTACAAAATTTGATGAAATTCCAAATAGTTGACTTCTGCATTTTTTTAGCAAAGTTTGAAATCCCATAGCTTTTTGCCTGGTCTTTTGAAATTGGCGAAGCAATAAATGCTCTCTCTCACTTGTGGAGACTTCATTTCACAAATTATAGCCTAATTATAAATATTCCATCAACCAAATTGCTCAAGACATTGCAAGTGAGGAAGTTGAAATTTTTCAATCTCAAATACCAAAAATTCCTTGCCCCATGGATGTGAAGAAAATTCTTCAATAGATCCAAGGATAGGAAGGAAAATATGAAAACAAATAAAAAAAAGAAGTGATAAAAATGATTGCACAACAACTTTATGATGCTTTCTTTGAGGAAAAGAAAATGACGAAACCAAAAGCTTGATGAACAAATTTCGTGAAGATTTGGCCAAAATAAATTCCACCACACAAATACAACAGTTAAAGGAATGGCTGGACAAATCAGAAAAATCTTCCATCAGATCGAAGAAAAAATTGAGAAAATTATTTTCTTTTGAAGAAGTATCTACACATGAAGATATGGAAGAATCCAAATCAGAAAACTCAAAATCAAAGTGGAGACCTACAGGAATTATGCTTAGGAGATCCACATGGAAGAAAAAATGACGACACTCAAGTAGTGGAATGCCGGTCACAGCTGCTTAAATTAGCTAGCTAGAAAGTTGACGTATACTATGATAGAATTCTGAGAAAAGGATAAATGACTTATCTATTATTTTGAAAAATATCGGCATAATCGCAAGATGACTCAGCACCATTATTCGGAAGAAATCAGCTGCTCAAATTATGATCATCTAAAGAAGACAACCGGAGGTCATTCCAAAGAAGAAATGAAATGAAAAGGAAACAAAGTTTTGAACTGCAATCGCCCACTCCAATTAATGTAAAAATCATGACAATTGTTCAAGCAGTATCCAAATGGTCTTATAAAAGGGCATTCATTTGATAAAACAAATTCAAGCCTCAAGTCTGCACTACAACAAAAATGACCTTTCCTAACATGCCTATAAGGACACTTGCTGGTTTGTGTCATTATAGTAAACATATCATGACACTTATTAATAAACTCAATAATATGTACTATAATTTTTTTATTTTATCATGATATACAAATAATAATGTGCCTTTACGCTACCTATCATGACACTTGGGAAAATGTGAGATGAACCAAAAAAAAAAATCGAAAAAACACAGAAAACGACATCGTTTTATTTTGGCTCCAAAACACTTGGTGAAGTACTCTGAAGTTTCATTTTGCCGGCAAAAGGACTTGGTGAAAATTTTCTTCTTCTCATCTCTCTCACCTCTCCGCATACAGTCTATCTCGGCCAATCCAAAATGCTGGTAGGAATCCAAGCTATCTCCGCAAATAACCATCTTCATCTTTACGGGCCTCAACTTTAAATCCCTCGGCTAAGACATCTGGAAGGGCAGGCAGGGAGTAAAATTAGAAGATCAGAGCTGTACATTGGGAAAGCTGGAAGATACCTCAGGCGCGCATATGTTGTTCCAAAATCGAAGTGGTAAACACAATGAAGCTCTGTTGCCCAAATCCTGTTCGATAAAATGTCAATTCCCCCCTGTTTTTTTTTCTGTGAATCTCCTTTAATGTTAGCTAAGAATGTTGCAGAATCCATCAGTTGAATGCTACATTGCAACTGTAACAAACTGTTAGTGGAAGCTACCTTTTTTCAGGGTCGGTATATGCAGCTATGCACCTCTCATTTTTTTAATCTTAGCAAAACCGACCAATTCCATTTAGAGAATGGTATTTCCGGTGAGGATATGTGGAGAGTGCATTGGTGGATTCTGAAGAAGAAAAAAAGGGTGTGCGCTGCATTTGTTGGTTTATCAGAAAGTAATCATTGTCGTATAAAATCTATTAAGATATCCTCATCAACTGCTGAATGCATGCCCTCCCATTGCTTCCACTTGCCCTGGTCCCCGAAGTTTTCATCTTTTTAAGGGTGGCCTGGCATTCTATTAAAAAATGATGGTACCTCTATGACTGCACTGCACTTTCATTTCAGAAGATTACTGGCTTAGGTTTTTGGTTAGATGATGTGAGAACTCGACAAAATCATGTGTGTGCTTTGCATTTATTTTATTTTATTTACCTTGATATTAGAAATATTACACATAATGAAAAAGTGGTTAAATTAAATGCCTAATTGAATTTTTATAAAAAAATTGAGAATTTAAAAATATCCTGATTTCCTTAAGAATAACGGTGTAAGGGGAAGAGAATGTGGAGCCTGAAAAGTTTATTCTTTATTTAAAATTTAATAAATGTTCCATTTTCTTTTATCTACCACAATACATGTTTAAGGGGGAAAGTATGTGAAAGCCCTAGAAAATTTTTGTGTAAACCATGCATGTATTATTTCCATTTTTGCCATTAGAATTATTATATACCAATTCATAGATTAATTAAAACGTTTAAATTTAAAACTTATAAAATAAACTGTACAAACCAAACAAAAACATGGTGTATACCATAATTGGTATGAATTAAACATATGTTAGTGCTAAGCAACTTGTTTAGTTAATTTCCTAAAAATAAAATATGTGAGAACCTTGAATTATAGATATACATATGTACATATGTACGTGTTGCATGTGCATTTTAGACTTTTAATAAATTCTATTATTAATTGATCTTAAATAAGTGTGTAAAAATAATTTGTTTTAGGTTACGAATAATATAATTGTGCTAAAATATTAAATTACTTGGTTTTGTTAAGTTAAATTAACATCTCTTGGGGTAGATTATTTCATAGTCTTAAAATAAATTCTTTGTATTCCGACAGCTAATCTTAAGCGTTTATAATAATTAAGTGTTAACAGGAATCTTAGCGTCTAGACGAAGTCAATATATTTTAGACAAAACCATCACAAGTACGCTTAGCATACCTAAGACGTAAAAGTCTCAAAAATTGAATTTTGCGAGGTTAGTATACTAGCAGGCATTCGAATTACATTTGGGATAAATCTTGGATTTAGTTTAGGATTGAGGGCTTAAGTGGAAATTCAGATGAAATGTGAAAAGACCAAATTGGCCCTCCTCCAATTTAAATTCACCATGCAGCCGGAACAATTCTTGAACAAACTCAATTTCAAACACTTCCCAATTTCTGCCGGTACCATTTTCCACTTCACATTCCAGCACCTTCTATTCCTATTGCCGGCTCCACTCCACTTAAATCACTTCAATATATACTCTCCACCCACCACAATATTTTCATTCCCTTCGTTCTTCTGCCATAAGCCGTGAGTGACCAACTCTTTGGAGTTAACGACCGAGAGAAAAAAAAAGGGGTGAGGACTTAACTTCATTCCTAGCTTCACCTTAAGACTAACCGAGAGAGAGTGAGCAAGAGGAAGGGTGCGAACCGTCTGCCTTCATCTCCTCCACCACTGCCGAGCTACCATTTCCTTCTTCATCTTCCATCAGCTGAGCTCAACCACAACCACCAACTCCACAGCTTACACAAACCGAGCTCAGTCCAGCCATACCTGAGTTCCATAGCCAGCCGAGAGGAAAAATTTTGCAGCTGCCTGTCGTGTGAGCTAAGCCTTAAACTGAGGTAATTTCTGGAATTAAACTAGTTGATTATGGGTTGATGAAGCTGTTTATAAGCATGCATGTGGGGTTGTGCGGTTGGATGACAAAATTAAGTTGCAAGAAATCTGGTTGTGAAGGAATTGGAATTTGCCGAGAGCTTGAGCTGGAAATTTCAGCTTTAACTTGTTACTTTGTGATGATCCGAGCTTAGTTGTGTGTTTAGTTAATTAATAGCTAGATGATTGTGTTTTGCATGAAGCTAATTAACTTGGATTAAGCAGGAAATTTAAGGAATATCAAAATCTGGTTGCATGCATGTCAACCGAGAGAATTGGGATGAATTTCTGGTTAAATGGTGATTTTTGATGACATTTGAACTTGATTTTGGATCCAATCTGATAGATAGTTTGTTATTTGGTCTTGCATGTGATCTTTATGGCTAGGAATTCGGTTGTATGGCTGGAAAATTTTATTGGATGTTGCTGGATTGTTAAACCAATTTTCCAGCTTAGCCGATGGAGTTGTTTTGGGAATTGTATGGGTATTTTAGTATGAAATTTGCTGGAAAGTGTTTGATTCTCACTTAGTTGTGTGTTTAACTAACTAAATACTGGATGATTAAGCCCTGCATGAGATTAATTGGCTGTGTGTAAACCAGAAATTTGAATGAAACAAAAATTTGCCGCATGCATGTCATCCGGGAATGGTTGAACAAAATACTGGAATTGTGGATGATAAAAGTTGCTGTTCGAACTTGATTTAAACTAGAACTGACAGTAATTCCATTAATTAGTCATGCATGTTAGTTTTGAGTACAAAATACAAAGATTTAGCCAAGGAAAATCCAGATTAATGACCAACCAAGTGCTGGAATTTTGGATGTACAAATTTTGATAAGAGGTTGCTGGAAATTTCTCAGCTTCATCCGAGAACAATAAATGAAGAACTACCAGCTTCCTATTGTGAATTTTGGTTCTAAAATTCTGTACTAAGCTGTAAAATATTGTATAATGTCTTGATTTCATCCTGCATGAAAGACTTGTATTTAATCTGAGGGGATTATTGGAGAAAAGTTGTGTTTTAAAACGGGTTGCTGTTAGAGTTGAAAACATGGCTGAGGGAGAGGATTAGAACCTGGACCAGCTTTGCCCTTCGACTTCCTTGGCCGTAAACTTTATATATCACTGCTAAAGATACTCTGTAGCTTAATAACCATCCTCTGCATGTCAAGTTAGTGTTAACAAAGGAGAAATTAAGGAAGTAATTGTACGTTGAATTGCCAATTGATGACCGTCATACTTAGCTGATGACAGATTAGTATATATATGATTTCTTGGCTGAACCATTTACTGGAATTAAGCGTTATTTGCCTTGGTAGATGCTGGTATGAATGTCATACTGAGATGTATGGATGGTTTGAATAAAAGTTTTATGGTTTTAAAAGAGAAAAATGAGTTTTTCACAATTGAAAAATGAGTTTCCAGATTTTCGGAGTTCACTGACCAGTCTCAGCAAAATGCTTATATCTTGGTGTAGAAAAATCCGATTGAGGTGCCATCAGTGGCATTTGAAACTAGAATCATGGGCCTTTGTTCTGTAAAAATTTCATATTTTTCCTCCATGTGTACTGCTGTCCGTGACTCCTCAAAGTAGGCTGTCTTGCTTGAATGTCCTGTTTCTTCGGGGAAATGAATTTTGACTTGGAGCGAATATTTGGCCTATTTGTGATTTGAATTTCTGAATTTCAAGTGAAGCTTACATGCTAAAATTGTCTTGTGTGTGAATGACATTGAGCCTAGTGAAAGGCTATTGTGGTAATCTGAATTTCTAGAGTTATTTAAGAGTTAAGTTAGCCATGACTTTCCTCTTTGTTTTGAGTTGAATTTCTGGTTGAATTGTGGTTGGAAGTGATTGATTGTTGTCAAGAGCTAATGATTGATGAAGATCTTGGCCATTTGAGTAATTTTTGCAAGGGTTAAATTCTTGGTGGAATTGTTTAAGTGGTTTGGCCAAAAATGCATTTGGAAGGTCCACGATTTGTGATTTGGAATTGTTTTAATACTTTGGACTTCCTTTGGTTGATTTTGATTAGAATTGAATCTGTTGAGACCTAGGGCTAATGATTGATGAAGCCCTAGTGAAATTGATGTTTGAATTGTGTTTTTGCTATATTGGCGACTTGGAATATAATGTACAAATGAATTGGAATCGTGAAGTCCGTTTTGGTCCCTTGAATTCGAATACTTTTAAATCAAGCTTTGTGGGAATATTTTGCCTTAATATCAAGTTATATACATTGAGTATAGTACGTTAATATTAAAATCTAGATATCGGGACTTTTAAAACCTTGCCGATTTGTTAATTCTTTTCTTTATTTAAACTAGTGTTTCACCTTTAATAAATAATTGCATTAACTTCCAAACTTTAAGTCTTTCACAAAATTATCCTTGACCAATTGTTTTAAAGGAAATTTGTTAAAAACATTAGATTTAAATAATTTCAAATAAAAGATATAGAAAACGTGTTCGGCAAGAAAACTTGTACAAATTGATTTGGCTCTAGTTTGCCCTATAGAAGAAAAGTGTTATAAAGAAAGCCATATGAAACAATTCACTACTTTTACTAAGTTTTATTCTAAGTGGATTGTCGAATTGTTTCGAGGAAATAAACTAGTAATATACCAGATAACCTTTTATATTTATATATACCTAGAATTTGAACAGAAAACTTATAGTGCTTAAAAAAAATTTGGTTTTCTAGGGTATAGCAAGGACGTGGAATTTTGAATCCCAGCTTGACCTTTGAACTTCACTCGTGGTGAGTGTCCCTGCTTGTTCTACACCTACTTGATTAAAGTGCTTTCTTGACTTGATATGTGATAATCGGAAAATGGTTTTTCTGATCCATCGAAGTGGGCAGTGTGTACTTTATCGCACTAGTTCTTTCGAGTGGTGACTTGCTTGAAATACTTTCGTGAAATATCTTGCTTGCACTTGCTAAGTACTGAGTAGGGGAATGTACTACACCTGAGGGTGGGAGGGCCTCTTATCCTATCTCAAGTACTAAATCACCAGGCAGGGGAATGTACCACACCTTAAGGGTGGGAGGGCCTCTTATCCTGACCTGGTAACCATGTGTTGTGACGTCGCTGGGTGAATCCCTCGACCAATTTCCTGAGGGTATACGCAAGTATACTGCTCCCAATTTCCTGAGGGTATACGCAAGTATACTTCTCCCAATTTCCTAAGGGTATATCTCGAGTATACTGCTTCCTTTATTTTGTCGTGCGGGCCCGGAGCTGGGGTATGTCTGGTGGCCGGAGTAAGAAAAATAAGAGAATCTACATGGACCGTAAGTAGTGAGAGTTGACGGAGGGTCAACTACGATAACTTTTGATCAAGCGAGGCAAATGGCTCCTGAGAGCCCCTGTATCCTACCTTGTGCTGTTATTCGCTTTCCTATTTGTTTACGTTAAACGAATTCAATACTTGCTATTTGTTTATTTGATTGCATGTTTTGGGGCACCACTGAGCTTTAGCTCACCCCACGTTCATTTGTTTTCCTTGACAGGTCCTGGCACTTGAGCAAGACTTGAAATCTAATTCCACTTTTATGCATGTAGTTTGAGTTAAACATTGTATCTTCTATTTTGGTTTGCCACTTGAAGCTGGAAAATGTGTAAACCCTAATTTTGTCATTTGGCTGGTGTGTATATATATTTTTGTTGTGTAAAAATTATATGTTTTTGGGATGGTATGGCTTTAATCCTTGTAAGTAACGCGTGAAGTGTTTAAGAGCCGTCGATTGGCTATCTTATAAATGTTGTTATCTTTGAAGTTAATGAGGATTTAGTTATCAGTCTGTCTGGAAGGAAACGGTGTTGTAACAGCTTAGTTTATTCTTCGGAAGGATTTGGGCTAGATTGCTTGCGTGAGTCCTGGCGAGAGCTAGGCAGACGGCCCGCCAACCCTCTGGTTCGCCTTAGGGGAAAGTGGGGTCGTCACAGATGATTAGATAACTTGGCATTTCCTCATGCGAAGAGTAATTTCAGAGCAAAATCTGACTCGTGCCTTTAGCATTTTAAGAAGTTTAACAGAAAACTATGAACTAATCTGGAATTATTAGCACAATGAATCCAAGGTAGGTTAATAACATGTACAAAATCTTGATCATTATACATTTGCTAATTTGCCAGTAATGATCAGTCAATAGATACAGAAGTGACAAAAAAGATATTAGTGTTATAGAGGTGACCTTTGCTGCCTTTTGGCTTTTGTCACAAAGGTGGTCCTCCGGCTAAGTGCATATTTCACCCAATGCTATCACTCATATGACTATTGCTTTTTTCTATGTTAAATTCTATGTAGTACTTGCATCTTTATAGCTTTTTTCTGTTTTAAATTGTATGTCTAATCAGTACGTGAGTTGCTTGAAATATATAGTATAACGGTTGTACTAATTGTCTTCTGCACTTGATCAGTCTATTATAGTGCAAATTTTGAGCCCAAAAAAGGTGACTTTTAGATTTATAAGACAGAGACATGGGTGCACTTGGGTCGAAGTTTTTTGACATGTTCATAAGGATCTTCATGGGCAGGATTAGAAGCTAGGGGACTTTTCTGTCATTCATTTTTTCCAATTACCTATGCCGTCAGTTGCATGCCTTTCTAAAGAGATGACTTATAAAATTAATCACTACACACCAGAGATGTATGTATACTTTGATGGAAATTTAGTAAGATTCTTGAATTTCACCTTTCGTCTTCACGCTCATGTGTTTATTTAACCGTTGACATTTCAGATTGAACTTAGGAATTTTGCGAAGACGCGAGCGCAGGAGTTGGTACGAAGAGCTTTATTCTGTTATTAGGTAATAAAATAGCTTCCAACGAGCTTGCAAATTCTGTTTTTACAGATTGTTCAGAAATTTTGCATTTTGTTGATTGGCAAGTGGTTATCTCTACCACTGCAAGAGCTGGATATAACATGGGCACAAGCATGGATGTTGAGACATATTTGCAAAGTGATGTTGGCAATCCTGTTGTTGAGAATGAAAATGAGGAAATTAGTTGGGTTCGTGAGGATGGACTTGGGATTGAAGTTGATTTGTCCCAATATAATCTGATTTAGAATCTTTTATAGCTTTAAAGCTTACTGGCCCTATTCTTCTCTATTTCAATTGCTAGGCCTAGGCTTTATTTCCTTTTGTCGATGGGTTTTGCATTTTTTTTTGTAGTTTACTAATATGACCGACATTCTTAGTTTTGAAGGCCACTGTCAAAAGCTGTATGCTGAAGGTGATTCCAACAGGCGCCTCCTGGGGTGGAAAGAAGGCATTTACAAAGCTTTGAGTTTAGTGCTCTCGGTGTCATGTTAAGCATTCTGACAAATGTTGTCAAGACTTTGTGCTATTAGTTAAAACTTGTGTATTAATTTGCCTCTTTAAGGCTTAAATTTTTGATACTCCCATGGGCCAGTTTTTGGATTTCTAGTCTTGGTTAGTAATCGTCAGTCTTATTCATAAAAATGGTATTGGAATGATTTTTCTTTTAATGGCATGATAACAATTGGCAACTGAGGCTATGATTTGGGGAGAACAATTGGCAACGTACGGAATTGCAGCTCATGGTGTTTATTCAAGCATCTTCCCGTACACCATACATAGCCTCAATTCTAGTCTTGGTTATTGTTTTTTATAATAAGAATAATCATTTCTTTGTTTTGTTGTTTAAACTTTTGAGTGGAAGATATAATGCAATTTTTGCAAATCAATTCAGGCCAAACATAAAACAACCCATTTCTGTCAAGCACCTTCTCCGTTTCTGAGAAGCACATTTCTAGGTAGAGTGTTTGCTTTGGGGGGTGGTGGTGGTGTGAAAAATCCAGAGTCTAATGACTTGGGGAGGTATTCACCTCTTGCAAGCAGGTGAGCCTGGTCGAATGGAGACTGCTACTGTGAACTGAATGTACAATTTCAACCATCTGCTTTTGGTGGTGGGTTCTAGTTTCAATTGAGTTCTTCATTAACTGGTCCTGGCTGAACATGAATTAATGACCTATATACTTATTACCTTTAGAAAACAATCACTGTGCTACTGAATATGATGGTTTCTGATTTGAGTTGATTGATAGTGTTTCATTGTTTTTGAGGAATGACAAAGTTCGTAAAAATCCTAAACTGTGCCTCATGAATTGTTAATGGCCATCTCGTTATGCACAACACTTGGGTAAAGTATTATACCATTGACTAACCGCCCATGTCCCATGTATATTCTTGCAGTCACTTGAGCATGTAGCTTTCATTTAATTTCCAATTAGTTGCTGCATTGAATCGTATATTCTCCATTTGTTTCTCTGTTCTGTTGACAACTCCATAGTCTTCCCCTGGTTTATTCTTGGAGAATGCATTTGTTACTTGTCATGCCAGTTTATTGTTCAAGTAGTACTTCTTTATAATAGCATTTGTAAGTTAAAGAAACTATAGGTAGAGTGTTTGCTTCAATAAATTTTAAACATTTACATTTGTCCCTTTCTTCATCCAAAAAATATATATATGGTGGTGGGCCTGGTATCAAATAAATGGTGAATTATGCAGGTATGGCCCGTAGAGATCGAAAATGTAAGCGCGCTGCAAATGGATTGAGAGATGAACCAATTGAGCAACCTCCCTCATGTCATGAAACAAGGCAGCAGCCTCCACTTGGAACAAGCCATGAAAATGTAATTGAATAAGTGCAAGGAGAAGCTGCTCGAGCACCTCAATCTCCAATTCAGAATTCTACATTGGGAATAATGCATGAATCAGGCAACCAAGTTACTCAACAAGCTGATGGAGGTTCCCAGTCCCATGAGCAGTGCCAGAACTCTCCAATTCAACAATCTCCACTTGGAACAAGGCATGAACCAACTGAAGAAAATCCAAATCAGAATTCTCGAGGTCCACATTCCAGTGACTCCACCTTTATGTCATGCAACTCGGACAATGCAGGTATTACTAACTGTTTTGAACCAATTCCAGAAGTGCATTTTTTTATGTTCATAACTTGCACCTTTTTCTTATTTTATATAGGAAAAGAAACTACAAATGATTCAAGTGAAGTACATCAGAAAACCCGAGACCCTACATTTATGAAAGAAATTTGGAGTCGGCCTAAGGAACTTCCACGGATTGAGATTAAACTCGATGACAATGGGATCCCAATAAGTGAGAAAACCTCTTTCTCTGAATTCTTGGGCAGTTTGGCTAGGAATGGTATGTATTGTCCAATAGATGTTGAAAGTTGGCTTAAGATGCCAAGGAAACTTAAAATGGACATGTTAGAAGTGATAAAGGTAATGGTAGCTTTTGTATTATGTATACTTTGTACAAAAATTACTGTGAAGTTATGTTGATTTTCTTGTTGCGAACTACGTTTTAGGAAAGGTTTGCTTTGCCTATGGGACTGGAAGCTTGGACCTTAAGATCTATTGGCAAAAAATGGAGAAGCTAGAAGGCAGATTTAAAGGCTACGTATTTTGATCCTGCCTTGCCAAATGCTGAAGCTCGGTTTCAAAAGGACATAAGGGTATGGGAAGAGCAATGGATCAAACTTTGGGCATATTGAAAAAATGAAGAAGCAAAGGTACAAATCAGCTACAACATTCTTCATAAAGTTGTGTTTATTCAATGTTGTGATGGTCTAATGATCCCCTTAGTTCTTCATAAAGGTGAGATATGCACTTAAATACATTGCGGATTTTCTGAAATTTTAGTTCTAGCTATGATGGTCTAATGATCCCCTTGGTCTTTGTGCACAGGTGGTGTGACGACCCCACCTCCCCCTAATGCGTACCAGAGGGTTCGACGGGTCGCCTGCCCAACTTTCGCCAGGACTCACTCACTCGAATCACGTGCATACATCCATGTACCATAAATAACATCGCAATTACAACTTATAATTTATATTGATACCAAATCAAGGTACAAAGCCTCAATATACCCAAACGGTTCAAAGTATATACAATCCCATAATAAAACATTCTATTCGAGGAATAGCGCGAGTACAAGTCAAAAGTCAAAATAACTAGACTACGCTAGTCTTTACACGTCTCACGCGTCACTCGTACTCCTGTAAGGAAAACAAAACTAATAGGGTGAGCCAAAGCTCAGTGATGATCCAGATATCAAATTGTCCAGCAAACAAGATAATAACAAGGTAATAGTGAAATAGCGAGCAAACAAGTTCAAGTAAAGAGATAATACTTCAAGTAGTCAAGAAATGTGTGGATCATGTTCACAAGTAAGGATACAGTTGCTCATGTCTCGGCTCCATCCCAACTTGATCAAATAGTAGTTGACACTCCGTCAACTTTCAAGTAATAACTAGTCCAGAAAGAAAACTCCACTTCTCGCCGGTCTCCGTCCACCAATCAACCCCCTTCTCCGGGCCTGCACGCTACACGAAACACGGGTGGTAATACTCGAGTATACCGAATTGCCGAGGAGATAACACTCCACTCGACCTTACTAGTGACCCAGGGTTTGTTATCTAATCGACCAGACCCTTGCCGGCTCGACTCGATTAACTAGCCACAGGATTTCTGGAATTTCAGGCATAATACAATTCATGTGCATGTAGAGCAAGTCAAGTAAAGTCGATAAACAAGAACAAATTTGGATAGGGCAAGTACGATAAAGTACACCCTTGCTCTATCAAATCACATATATATCATGTATTCACGTTAATCAAAGATAAATGGCAAATATCGAGTTCAATCAGATATTTGGAAGCACTCACCAAAATAGTGCCTCTATTGCTCGTGTCTGGGTGGTACTCCGGGTTTGGAGTCCAAATCTGCGATAAAACTTAACTTGAAAACTTTGAAAATCAACTAAGGTTCGAAACTTAAGCGTTTCGTTCATTAAGAATCAAGAAATTGAAATTCACTTGAGAAATAGTCGTGAAATAGTTGCTCGCTTTTCAAACTGAAAAATTTGATAACATGTTTGTTTGGAGATGACTTTTGAGTCAAAAGTGCAAGTAAAACGGTTTCATAGTGATTCATATCGTTTTCCTAAGAGTACAAGTTCGGCCAAGTCCTAACGTATAACCCTCGATAAACAAAGTAGCAAAGGTCCTCGATAGTTCAAGTGATAATCACTTCTAACCTTTACTCAAGTTGCAAGTATAGTTTTCTAGTCCTCAAGCGTAAATTTGGGCAGTATGCCCTTTGTTTTTACCTAATTTTCCAGCCATTTATGGCTTCATTATTTTTTCTCAGCCAATCCCAAAGTTATACATATCATAGATTCAAGTAAATAGCCGTTCCATAGGCTCATAACAACATAAGAACAAAAATCAAAGTGATAACAAGTGCGGAAATGTTACGTAGCAAAAGACAGATTTGACGTGGGGTTGCGGAAAGAACACATCCGAGGCTACGCTTGTCAGATTGAGGCGTAACATATACCGTTTCGAAGCTAAGACACAGGGCTACAATTTTTATGAAGATCACTTAGTCCAGTTTCCAATGCAACCTAGTCAAATTCCCAATTTACAGAACCAAAATCCAACTAGTCGGCTAATTAACCGCACTACCTTTAAATGACTATATCTCAGGTTACCAAGGTCCGATTAAGGTGTTCTTGGAGGTGTTTAAAAGCTAAGACAGAATACGAAAACTTTCATGTGTTGGCAAATAGCTAAATCAGTACGGACCATAGTGAATAAATACGATTAACTGGATGAATTGTCCAAAACGGATCATTGGAATGCATCCTAGGCAGCGAGAGTATTTTGGCCTTTTTACAGTTTACATAGCTCCGATTGGGCTGAAATTTTGTACGAACCTATAAAATACCATTCTATACAACTTTCATGTTTTAGGCCAAGCCTAATTCGGCCTCTATCTATGAGTACTAAAACCGTGCAGAATGTAAACATGAAATTCCAGAAATCTGGAGTTTTTGGGATTTCATGACCATCTATTTATTTTCTTGCTTCCAACACTACCAAAGCCCTTTATATAATCTTATATACAACATATACTAACTATACAACAAGTTTAGGCAGAAATTTATTAAACCCTAACTTGCATATATCATCCAAAATCATCACAACAACTTGCATATCTTGTAATCAAGCCAAAACATGAACTAGATAACATCTTAAACCAAAATTTAAAAGAACAAGAACCATGATCAGATCTTATACCTCAAAGACAAAGCTTGGAAGAGTGATACTCCACCTCCTTTGGAAATTTTTAGTTCCCCTAACTTCCCAACTCACAACTCACTCTTTAATCGGTTTAGAATTTTGATTCCTCACTGGGATAGTGCAAATCAAGAAGGAAATGGTTTTCTCTTGCTCTCCCTTTCTCTCTCTCTTTTCTCGGACAAGGATCAAAAAAAAATGAAGAAGAAAGGCTGCTCTTATGGTGTTAAGAAGACAAGAGGATTAGGATTAATCTTGACCACAAGCTTGCCAACACTTGGCACCTTCAACACCACACAAAATTTTCTTTTCTTTCCTTGCATTTTGGCCCCAAAATTTCAGCCAAGAGATGACCATGAGGGGGGGGATATTTTGCTCAATTAGTAATGAGCTTGTATGGTAAGAAAGTGGTGATCAAGTGGTGGTTAAATCGGTAGTACACGGTACACGTCGGTTCGCGCCGTTTTTCTTAAAAACACACGTACTAGGATTTTTTTTTTTTTTTTTACTTCCTATTCACTAACTTTATGTCATTGCTCCTAATCACATATTATTTCTCACTTAAAAGTCACTTTTAATCACCAAATTTGATCCTTGCTCTGTACCGAAAATTCATCCGGCGGAAAATCGCGAAAACCCTAATTTTGCTCCAATCTTGAAACCAAAAGTGAAACCCTACTTTCTAGGTTTATTTACACTCATTGTGGAATGATTGGGTAGTAGGGTTTTAATAAATAATAATTTCCAAATAAAAGGCATTTTTGAGAAAAATATAAGAAATTTGCGAGTCCTCACACTCTCTCCCCCTTAAAAGAATTTCGAACTCGAAATTCATACCTTTCATCGTGAACAGGTCAGGATATTTTTCTTGCATGTCCTTTTCTAGTTCCCAGGTTGCTTCTTCCACTTCATGATGCTTCCATAGAACCTTTACTAAAGGAATCTGCTTGTTTTTCAGGTCCTTTACCTTCCGATCCAATATTTGAATAGGTCGTTCTTCATAGGTTAAGGACTCGTCAAGTTCAACATCTTCGGGTGGCAAAATGTGAGTCAGATCCGGATGGTATTTCTTAAGCAGAGAAACGTGGAAGACGTCATGGATTCTAGACAAATTAGCTGGTAACTCGAGTCGATACGCCACCTTTCCTATTCGTTAGAGTATTTTGAAAGGTCCTATGTATCGTGGTTGCAACTTTTTCCCTTTTCCTGCTCTAATTTTTCCTTTCAACGGGGTAATTCGAAGAAACACCTTGTCCCCTATCTCAAACTCCAAATCCTTTCTCCGATGATCGGCATAACTCTTCTGTCGGCTTTGGGCTGTTTGAAATCTCTGGCGGATCACCTTTACCTTCTCGTAGGCTTCCTCAACCCATGGTATTGTAGCCGGATCTATAATCTTTCTTTCTCCTACTTCCTCCCAATGGATTGGGGATCGACATCGTCGTCCATACAAGGCTTCATATGGGGCCATTTGAATAGAGGAATGATAACTATTGTTATAAGCGAATTCAACCAAGGTTAAATATTGACTCCAACCTCCTCCAAAATCCACAATACAGGCTCTCAGCATATCCTCAAGAGTTTGGATGGTTCTCTCAGATTGTCCATCAGTTTCTGGATGATACGCTGTACTATAGTTCAACTTAGTTCCTAGAGGCTCTTGCAATTTCTGCCAAAATCGAGATACAAACCTGGGGTCTCTATCTGATACAATACTCACTGGTACCCCATGTAGTCTCACTACCTCATCCATATAAAGTTTAGCAAGTTTCTCCAAAGGATATTTCATGTTCACTGGCAGAAAATGTGCAGTCTTAGTTAATCGGTCCACTATTACCCAAATTGCATCATGCCCCTTTTGTATTCGTGGCAACCCTAATACAAAATCCATCGTTATGTGCTCTCATTTCCATTCAGGGATCTCTAAAGGCTGTAATAAACCTGACGGCTTTTGATGCTCAACTTTCACTTGTTGGCACGTAAGACACTTTTGTACAAATTGGGCAATCTCCGCCTTCATATTCTCCCACCAATACAGACTTTTAAGATCTTGGTACATCTTATTATTCCCTGGGTGCACTGTATACCTAGAGCGGTGTGATTCCTCCAAAATCTCCCTCTTTAATTCCTCATCCTTAGGTATAACGACACGATTTCAGAATTTTAAGATTCCATCAGGACCTATGTTAAAGTTAGGCAACTCCCCTTTCTTCATTTTTTCCACCCATTTTTGCACCATTGTGTCCTTTGCTTGGCCCTCTTTAATCCGATCCAACAGTGTCGACTTCACCTCAATATTTCCAAAAATCACCTTCTCCGGTTCCAGACGAGGTTTCCACTCACAGACATCTTCTAACAGGCTCCACTCTCCCACTATGGAACTTGCTAGTTGAGCCTTTCGGCTTAAAGCATCTGCTACAACGTTGGCTTTTCCAGGATGGTAGTTAATTGTACAGTCATAATCCTTTAAGAACTCTACCCACTGACGTTGTCTTAGATTTAACTCCTTCTGAGAAAACAGATACTTAAGACTCTTATGATCCGTATAAACCTCGAAAGTTACACAATAGAGATAATGTCGCCATTTCTTCAAAGCGAATACTACAGCTGCAAGCTCCAAGTCATGGGTCGGATAATTCTGTTCATGCGGTTTTAACTTCCGAGATGCGTAGGCAATCACATTCTTATTCTGCATCAGCACGCACCCTAGTCCCTCTCTTGAAGTATCGGTATAAACCGTATAACTATCACTCCCACTGGGCAGAGCTAAAACTGGAGCCATAGTCAATTGTTTTTTAAGCTCTTGGAAACTACCTTCACACTTGACATCCCAAATATACTTTCCTTGTTTCTTGGTCAAGTTAGTCAAGGGTCCTGAAATTCTCGAGAAGTTCTTTATAAATCGGCGGTAGTACCCTGCTAGATTTAGAAAACTTCGCACCTCTGTGGGATTTTCTGGCCGCTTCCATTTGACCACAGCTTCCACTTTCGCCGGGTCTACAGCAAGGCCATCTTTTGAAATTATGTGACCTAGAAATGCCACACTTTCCAACCAAAATTCACACTTACTGAACTTAGCAAACAATTGGTGTTCTCTTAGGGTTTGCAGCACTATCCGCAAATGTTGTTCATGTTCCTCCCTTGACTTCGAATACACTAAGATATCATCAATGAACACCACTACAAACCTATCCAAGTAAGGTTTGAACACTCGATGCATCAAATACATGAATGCCGCTGGGACATTGGTTAAACCAAAAGGCATTACCGCAAATTCAAAATGCCCATATCGAGTGTTGAATGCCTTTTTTGGCACATCCTCCTTTCTAATTCTCAATTGATAGTACCCTTGTCGCAGGTCCAATTTAGAAAACACTACAGCCCCTTGTAACTGATCAAACAACTCATCGATGTGGGGCAAAGGATATTTATTCTTAATAGTTACTGCATTCAGCCCTCGATAGTCAATACATAACCTTAAACTTCCGTCCTTCTTTTTAACAAATAACACTGGAGCTCCCCACGGGGACTCGCTCTCATGAATAAACCCTCGTTCTAGTAAATCTTGCAATTGCACCTTTAACTCCTTAAGCTCAGCAGGAGCCATACGATAAGGGGTTTTCGAAATAGGAGTAGTTCCGAGTACTAGGTCAACCTTAAATTCAATCTCCCTTTCTGGTGGCAGAGACTCCAACTCCTCCGGAAATACGTCCGAGTATTCACTGATTACTGGCATGTCTTCCAACTTAATCTTTTCTCCCGGAGTGTTAATCAGGAAAGCTAAGTAACCGCGTGCCCCACGACTAAACAATTTCCTAGCCCTTATTCCCGAAATAAGCGCAGAAGAGGCTATCATACCCCTCACGTCTAACTTTAGAGTTGCCTCCCCCGGTATACAAAATTCGACCACTTTCATCCTGCAATCTACCCGAGCATGATAGTGAGCTAACCAATCCATACCTAGAATGACATCGTATCCCTTGATGACTAGACTAATGAGGTCAACTACCAATTTCCGTTCACCAACCCAAATATCACAATTCCTATACACCTCATTCGCAAGCAAGATTTGATTACCCGTAGGTGTTCTTACCTCTAAGTCATAAGGTAACCTTTCAACTTTCAAGTCAATTCCAAGCATAAATGCAGGATTAACAAAAGAGTGAGTAGCACCGGGGTCTATCAAAATTTTGACTAACCGGTGAAAAACAGGGATCGTACCTTCTACCACCTCCGTTGGTTCAGACACGGATTGTTGGTCCAGTGAATATACTCTGGCCGGAACCCTCGACCTAGCCCCCCAACATTGGTCGGCCTTGGGTTTGACCTGGCAGTCGACTGGGTATCACTGATCAACGGGCAGTTGACTATCTGGTGCTCCGTACTTCCACACCTTAAGCACTTCCGAGCCTTTCTCCAACATTCATCCTCAGTATGGTTCGGTTTTCCACAATATCCGCATGTTACTCGGGGAGTAGAGGTCTGACCTCCCTGTGGAATTCCTCTACCTTGTCCTCTACCACTTTGGCCTCCCCTCTGGGCACCTCCTCTCTGAGTACCTCTCCTCGGAGCACATCCCCTAGACGCACTCGAAAACCGTCCATCTCCAGCCCCACGACCGGACTTGGCAGGTGGTACGTTTTGATCACTCCGCACTGACCCTTGGGCTCCACTAGATCCCCCTTTTCGTTTGGTGTGGAAAATTTTCACCTGTGCCCTGGCAATCTTTATCCGTTGGGCCTTTTCCAACACTTCCGTAAACGTATTAATCTGAGCTGCCGCTAAGGTCTCATGTATCTCCACATTGAGCCCTTGCATGAATCTCCGTACTTTCCTTGGTTCTGTAGCAATCAGCTCAGGAACAAATTTTGACAGTTTCGTAAACTGGGTCTCATACTCAGCTACGCTAGAAACTCCCTGTCGAAGTTTAATAAAATCGTCCTCTCGCTTCTCTTGGACGATAGGTGGAAGGTATTTCTCATTAAACTCCCGTACGAATTTTAACCAAGTCCATGCAGTTCCTTCTCTCTCCCATTTGGCCCTAATTACATTCCACCATGCCCTAGCTGGACCTTCAAATTGGAAAGCAGCAAACTGCACCTGCCTCTCCTCCGTATAGTTTAGGGCGGTGAAAATGTTGATCATAGCCTCTAGCCATTTCTCTGCTCCTCCGGGTCTGGTCCTCCCAAGAACTTGGGTGGAGAGAACTTCTGGAATCTCTCTAAAGCTCTATCTTGTCCCATATCGGGATCCCTAGGCTGATTTATAGGGGCTTGACCCTGTTGTTCCACTAAACGGGTCAAAATATTGGTCATTTGCTGGATAGCAGTTGCCACTTGATCTCCCCTTGCAGCTTGGGGTTCAGGTTGTGGCTCAATCGTTGCCTCTCTCTCTTCCCTTGGTTCTTGCATAGGTTCTTGTGCGCGTCTATCCCCACGGCCTCGACTAGGACCGCGTCCTCGGTTAGTTCCCCTGGTTTGACTTCTTCTACCCTCCATGTTTTGGATTTAACCAACTATAAATATATAAACAAAATAAGGTATGGCTCGTGTAACATGTTGCAGAAGGATAAATAGAGGCATTAGAGCACATAATAAACAAATACTTTATACACATAGCAAACAAGTCATATATACATGTCAGCCACGGCAAGTCAGAGGCTATAACAGCCAAGGAACATAGAACAAAAGAAACCCTATTTACATCCACCATGACACGTCAAAGTCAAAAACAAAAGGAGACGTGCCGTCCCACTATGTCCCTAACTATCCCACAAAAATCTCCTCAAACTACAATCCTAAAAAGTCGCTCGGCTAGACGCCGACCCAACCGACTCCGAGGATGCACTCAGCTCCTCCTCTGGGTCCTCCTCAGGATCCTCATCCGGATCCTCCTCAGGAGTACCAGGAACCTCAGGAACTACAGGCGCTTGACCCTCCTCAGCCAAGTCCTGTAGCACATCCTCTACAAGTGCCTCGCACTCGGTCAGGATGTGGTCGGTCCGGTCTCGTATATCCCCAACTACTCGCATCAGACGTCCAGTCGTCGCCTAGGCCTGCTCGTGGTAGGCATCTGTCCGCTGCTACTCCTCCAGAATTGCGGCCTCCAACTCTCGGATCCGGGCTCCCTGATCTCGGAGAGTAGCCTGAAGACGCTCTATCTCCACATAGCACCTACGATTGGTGCTACCCAATCATCTCCGATCGTCATCCACAGCGAGCACGACTCGGTTAGGGTAGGAGTAGGTCTTCCAGCAGTCGCAGCGTCGGATCTTGCGCGCTGGGAACCATCGCTGCACTGGCCCACCGGGGCTCTCCTGGTATGTGATCACGCGATAGACGGGCCCCTCCAGATATGGCTCGTCAGCAGGAGCGTCAGAAGGTAAGCCAGTAGGTACATCAGTAGGCGCATCAGTGGGTACATCAGTAGGCGCATCAGTGGGTACATTAGTAGGTACGGGCTGAGACGGCCCCGCATCCCCAGAAGCGTCAGAGTCTGCCATCACCTAAGTTTGCAAATAACATTGCAAAAGTAAGTACTCAACACGTAGAAAACAAGGCTAAAGGCTAAGTTCAAGGATAAAACCCTAGCCTATCATATCAAGCACTCAATCTATCCAGATCAATTCACAATCTAGGCTCTGATACCACCTGTGACGACCCCACCTCCCCCTAAGGCGTACCAGAGGGTTCGACGGGTAGCCTGCCCAACTCTCGTCAGGACTCACTCACTCGAATCACGTGCATACATCCATGTACCATAAATAACATCGCAATTACAACTTATAATTTATATTGATACCAAATCAAGGTACAAAGCCTCAATATACCCAAACGGTTCAAAGTATATACAATCCCATAACAAAACATTCTATTCGAGGAATAGCGCGAGTACAAGTCAAAAGTCAAAATAACTAGACTACGCTAGTCTTTACACGTCTCACGCGTCACTCGTACTCCTGTAAGGAAAACAAAACTAATAGGGTGAGCCAAAGCTCAGTGATGATCCAGATATCAAATTGTCCAGCAAACAAGATAATAACAAGGTAATAGTGAAATAGCGAGCAAACAAGTTCAAGTAAAGAGATAATACTTCAAGTAGTCAAGAAATGTGTGGATCATGTTCACAAGTAAGGATACAGTTGCTCATGTCTCGACTCCATCCCAACTTGATCAAATAGTAGTTGACACTCCGCCAACTTTCAAGTAATAACTAGTCCAGAAAAAAACTCCACTTCTCGCCAGTCTCCATCCACCAATCAACCCCCTTCTCCGAGCCCGCACGCCACACGAAACACAGGTGGTAATACTCGAGTATACCGAATTGTCGAGGAGATAACACTCCAGTCGACCTTACTAGTGACCCAGGGTTTGTTATCTAATCGACCAGGTCCTTGCCGGCTCGACTCGATTAACTAGCCACAGGGTTTCTGGAATTCCAGGCATAATATAATTCATGTGCATGTAGAGCAAGTAAAGTAAAGTCGATAAACAAGAACAAATTTGGATAGGGCAAGTGCGATAAAGTACACCCTTGCTCTATCAAATCACATATATATCACGTATTCACGTTGATCAAAGATAAATGGCAAATATCGAGTTCAATCAGATATTTGGAAGCACTCACCAAAATAGTGCCTCTAGTGCTCGTGTCTGGGTGGTACTCCGGATTTGGAGTCCAAATCTGCGATAAAACTTAACTTGAGAACTTTGAAAATCAACTAAGGTTCGAAACTTAAGCGTTTCGTTCATTAAGAATCAAGAAATTGAAATTCACTTGAGAAATAGTCGTGAAATAGTTGCTCGCTTTTCAAACTGAAAAATTTGATAACATGTTTGCTTGGAGATGACTTTTGAGTCAAAAGTGCAAGTAAAACGGTTTCATAGTGATTCATATCGTTTTCCTAAGAGTACAAGTTCGGCCAAGTCCTAACGTATAACCCTCGATAAACAAAGTAGCAAAGATTCTCGATAGTTCAAGTGATAATCACTTCTAACCTTTACTCAAGTTGCAAGTATAGTTTTCTAGTCCTCAAGCGTAAATTTGGGCAGCATGCCCTTTGTTTTTACCTAATTTTCCAGCCATTTATGGATTCATTATTTTTCCTCAACCAATCCCAAAGTCATACATATCATAAATTCAAGTAAATAGCCGTTCCATAGGCTCATAACAACATAAGAACAAAAATCAAAGTGATAACAAGTGCGGAAATGTAACCTAGCAAAAGACAGATTTGACGTGGGGTTGCGGAAAGAACACATCCGAGGCTACGCTTATCGGATTGAGGTACAACTTATACCGTTTCGAAGCTAAGACACAGGGCTACAATTTTCATGAAGATCACTTAGTCCAGTTTCCAATGCAACCTAGTCAAATTCCCAATTTACAGAACCCAAATCCAACTAGTCGGCTAATTAACCGCACTACCTTTAAATGACTATATCTCAGGTTACCAAGGTCCGATTAAGGTGTTCTTGGAGGATTTTAAAAGCTAAGACAGAACACTAAAACTTTCATGTTTTGGAAAATAGCTAAATCAGTACGGACCATAGTGAATAAATACGATTAACTGGATGAATTGTCCAAAACGGATCACTGGAATGCATCCTAGGCAGCGAGAGTATTTTGGCCTTTTCACAGTCTACATAGCTCCGATTGGGCTGAAATTTTGTAGCAACCTATAAAATACCATTCTGTACAACTTTCATGTTTTAGGCCAAGCCTAATTCGGCCTCTATCTATGAGTACTAAAACCGGACAGAATGTAAACATGAAATTCCAGAAATCTGGAGTTTTTGGGATTTCATGACCATCTATTTATTTTCTTGCTTCCAACACTACCAAAGCCCTTTATATAATCTTATATACAACATATACTAACTATACAGCAAGTTTAGGCAGAAATTTATTAAACCCTAACTTGCATATATCATCCAAAATCATCACAACAACTTGCATATCTTGTAATCAAGCCAAAACATGAACTAGATAACATCTTAAACCAAAATTTAAAAGAACAAGAACCATGATCAGATCTTATACCTCAAAGACAAAGCTTGGAAGAGTGATACTCCACCTCCTTTGGAAATTTTTAGTTCCCCTAACTTCCCAACTCACAACTCACTCTTTAATCGGTTTAGAATTTTGATTCCTCACTGGGATAGTGCAAATCAAGAAGGAAATGGTTTTCTCTTGCTCTCCCTTTCTCTCTCTCTTTTCTCGGACAAGGATCAAAAAAAAATGAAGAAGAAAGGCTGCTCTTATGGTGTTAAGAAGACAAGAGGATTAGGATTAATCTTGACCACAAGCTTGCCAACACTTGGCACCTTCAACACCACACAAAATTTTCTTTTCTTTCCTTGCATTTTGGCCCCAAAATTTCAGCCAAGAGATGACCATGAGGGGGGGGATATTTTGCTCAATTAGTAATGAGCTTGTATGGTAAGAAAGTGGTGATCAAGTGGTGGTTAAATCGGTAGTACACGGTACACGTCGGTTCGCGCCGTTTTTCTTAAAAACACACGTACTAGGATTTTTTTTTTTTTTTTTACTTCCTATTCACTAACTTTATGTCATTGCTCCTAATCACATATTATTTCTCACTTAAAAGTCACTTTTAATCACCAAATTTGATCCTTGCTCTGTACCGAAAATTCATCCGGCGGAAAATCGCGAAAACCCTAATTTTGCTCCAATCTTGAAACCAAAAGTGAAACCCTACTTTCTAGGTTTATTTACACTCATTGTGGAATGATTGGGTAGTAGGGTTTTAATAAATAATAATTTCCAAATAAAAGGCATTTTTGAGAAAAATATAAGAAATTTGCGAGTCCTCACACTCTCTCCCCCTTAAAAGAATTTCGAACTCGAAATTCATACCTTTCATCGTGAACAGGTCAGGATATTTTTCTTGCATGTCCTTTTCTAGTTCCCAGGTTGCTTCTTCCACTTCATGATGCTTCCATAGAACCTTTACTAAAGGAATCTGCTTGTTTTTCAGGTCCTTTACCTTCCGATCCAATATTTGAATAGGTCGTTCTTCATAGGTTAAGGACTCGTCAAGTTCAACATCTTCGGGTGGCAAAATGTGAGTCAGATCCGGATGGTATTTCTTAAGCAGAGAAACGTGGAAGACGTCATGGATTCTAGACAAATTAGCTGGTAACTCGAGTCGATACGCCACCTTTCCTATTCGTTAGAGTATTTTGAAAGGTCCTATGTATCGTGGTTGCAACTTTTTCCCTTTTCCTGCTCTAATTTTTCCTTTCAACGGGGTAATTCGAAGAAACACCTTGTCCCCTATCTCAAACTCCAAATCCTTTCTCCGATGATCGGCATAACTCTTCTGTCGGCTTTGGGCTGTTTGAAATCTCTGGCGGATCACCTTTACCTTCTCGTAGGCTTCCTCAACCCATGGTATTGTAGCCGGATCTATAATCTTTCTTTCTCCTACTTCCTCCCAATGGATTGGGGATCGACATCGTCGTCCATACAAGGCTTCATATGGGGCCATTTGAATAGAGGAATGATAACTATTGTTATAAGCGAATTCAACCAAGGTTAAATATTGACTCCAACCTCCTCCAAAATCCACAATACAGGCTCTCAGCATATCCTCAAGAGTTTGGATGGTTCTCTCAGATTGTCCATCAGTTTCTGGATGATACGCTGTACTATAGTTCAACTTAGTTCCTAGAGGCTCTTGCAATTTCTGCCAAAATCGAGATACAAACCTGGGGTCTCTATCTGATACAATACTCACTGGTACCCCATGTAGTCTCACTACCTCATCCATATAAAGTTTAGCAAGTTTCTCCAAAGGATATTTCATGTTCACTGGCAGAAAATGTGCAGTCTTAGTTAATCGGTCCACTATTACCCAAATTGCATCATGCCCCTTTTGTATTCGTGGCAACCCTAATACAAAATCCATCGTTATGTGCTCTCATTTCCATTCAGGGATCTCTAAAGGCTGTAATAAACCTGACGGCTTTTGATGCTCAACTTTCACTTGTTGGCACGTAAGACACTTTTGTACAAATTGGGCAATCTCCGCCTTCATATTCTCCCACCAATACAGACTTTTAAGATCTTGGTACATCTTATTATTCCCTGGGTGCACTGTATACCTAGAGCGGTGTGATTCCTCCAAAATCTCCCTCTTTAATTCCTCATCCTTAGGTATAACGACACGATTTCAGAATTTTAAGATTCCATCAGGACCTATGTTAAAGTTAGGCAACTCCCCTTTCTTCATTTTTTCCACCCATTTTTGCACCATTGTGTCCTTTGCTTGGCCCTCTTTAATCCGATCCAACAGTGTCGACTTCACCTCAATATTTCCAAAAATCACCTTCTCCGGTTCCAGACGAGGTTTCCACTCACAGACATCTTCTAACAGGCTCCACTCTCCCACTATGGAACTTGCTAGTTGAGCCTTTCGGCTTAAAGCATCTGCTACAACGTTGGCTTTTCCAGGATGGTAGTTAATTGTACAGTCATAATCCTTTAAGAACTCTACCCACTGACGTTGTCTTAGATTTAACTCCTTCTGAGAAAACAGATACTTAAGACTCTTATGATCCGTATAAACCTCGAAAGTTACACAATAGAGATAATGTCGCCATTTCTTCAAAGCGAATACTACAGCTGCAAGCTCCAAGTCATGGGTCGGATAATTCTGTTCATGCGGTTTTAACTTCCGAGATGCGTAGGCAATCACATTCTTATTCTGCATCAGCACGCACCCTAGTCCCTCTCTTGAAGTATCGGTATAAACCGTATAACTATCACTCCCACTGGGCAGAGCTAAAACTGGAGCCATAGTCAATTGTTTTTTAAGCTCTTGGAAACTACCTTCACACTTGACATCCCAAATATACTTTCCTTGTTTCTTGGTCAAGTTAGTCAAGGGTCCTGAAATTCTCGAGAAGTTCTTTATAAATCGGCGGTAGTACCCTGCTAGATTTAGAAAACTTCGCACCTCTGTGGGATTTTCTGGCCGCTTCCATTTGACCACAGCTTCCACTTTCGCCGGGTCTACAGCAAGGCCATCTTTTGAAATTATGTGACCTAGAAATGCCACACTTTCCAACCAAAATTCACACTTACTGAACTTAGCAAACAATTGGTGTTCTCTTAGGGTTTGCAGCACTATCCGCAAATGTTGTTCATGTTCCTCCCTTGACTTCGAATACACTAAGATATCATCAATGAACACCACTACAAACCTATCCAAGTAAGGTTTGAACACTCGATGCATCAAATACATGAATGCCGCTGGGACATTGGTTAAACCAAAAGGCATTACCGCAAATTCAAAATGCCCATATCGAGTGTTGAATGCCTTTTTTGGCACATCCTCCTTTCTAATTCTCAATTGATAGTACCCTTGTCGCAGGTCCAATTTAGAAAACACTACAGCCCCTTGTAACTGATCAAACAACTCATCGATGTGGGGCAAAGGATATTTATTCTTAATAGTTACTGCATTCAGCCCTCGATAGTCAATACATAACCTTAAACTTCCGTCCTTCTTTTTAACAAATAACACTGGAGCTCCCCACGGGGACTCGCTCTCATGAATAAACCCTCGTTCTAGTAAATCTTGCAATTGCACCTTTAACTCCTTAAGCTCAGCAGGAGCCATACGATAAGGGGTTTTCGAAATAGGAGTAGTTCCGAGTACTAGGTCAACCTTAAATTCAATCTCCCTTTCTGGTGGCAGAGACTCCAACTCCTCCGGAAATACGTCCGAGTATTCACTGATTACTGGCATGTCTTCCAACTTAATCTTTTCTCCCGGAGTGTTAATCAGGAAAGCTAAGTAACCGCGTGCCCCACGACTAAACAATTTCCTAGCCCTTATTCCCGAAATAAGCGCAGAAGAGGCTATCATACCCCTCACGTCTAACTTTAGAGTTGCCTCCCCCGGTATACAAAATTCGACCACTTTCATCCTGCAATCTACCCGAGCATGATAGTGAGCTAACCAATCCATACCTAGAATGACATCGTATCCCTTGATGACTAGACTAATGAGGTCAACTACCAATTTCCGTTCACCAACCCAAATATCACAATTCCTATACACCTCATTCGCAAGCAAGATTTGATTACCCGTAGGTGTTCTTACCTCTAAGTCATAAGGTAACCTTTCAACTTTCAAGTCAATTCCAAGCATAAATGCAGGATTAACAAAAGAGTGAGTAGCACCGGGGTCTATCAAAATTTTGACTAACCGGTGAAAAACAGGGATCGTACCTTCTACCACCTCCGTTGGTTCAGACACGGATTGTTGGTCCAGTGAATATACTCTGGCCGGAACCCTCGACCTAGCCCCCCAACATTGGTCGGCCTTGGGTTTGACCTGGCAGTCGACTGGGTATCACTGATCAACGGGCAGTTGACTATCTGGTGCTCCGTACTTCCACACCTTAAGCACTTCCGAGCCTTTCTCCAACATTCATCCTCAGTATGGTTCGGTTTTCCACAATATCCGCATGTTACTCGGGGAGTAGAGGTCTGACCTCCCTGTGGAATTCCTCTACCTTGTCCTCTACCACTTTGGCCTCCCCTCTGGGCACCTCCTCTCTGAGTACCTCTCCTCGGAGCACATCCCCTAGACGCACTCGAAAACCGTCCATCTCCAGCCCCACGACCGGACTTGGCAGGTGGTACGTTTTGATCACTCCGCACTGACCCTTGGGCTCCACTAGATCCCCCTTTTCGTTTGGTGTGGAAAATTTTCACCTGTGCCCTGGCAATCTTTATCCGTTGGGCCTTTTCCAACACTTCCGTAAACGTATTAATCTGAGCTGCCGCTAAGGTCTCATGTATCTCCACATTGAGCCCTTGCATGAATCTCCGTACTTTCCTTGGTTCTGTAGCAATCAGCTCAGGAACAAATTTTGACAGTTTCGTAAACTGGGTCTCATACTCAGCTACGCTAGAAACTCCCTGTCGAAGTTTAATAAAATCGTCCTCTCGCTTCTCTTGGACGATAGGTGGAAGGTATTTCTCATTAAACTCCCGTACGAATTTTAACCAAGTCCATGCAGTTCCTTCTCTCTCCCATTTGGCCCTAATTACATTCCACCATGCCCTAGCTGGACCTTCAAATTGGAAAGCAGCAAACTGCACCTGCCTCTCCTCCGTATAGTTTAGGGCGGTGAAAATGTTGATCATAGCCTCTAGCCATTTCTCTGCTCCTCCGGGTCTGGTCCTCCCAAGAACTTGGGTGGAGAGAACTTCTGGAATCTCTCTAAAGCTCTATCTTGTCCCATATCGGGATCCCTAGGCTGATTTATAGGGGCTTGACCCTGTTGTTCCACTAAACGGGTCAAAATATTGGTCATTTGCTGGATAGCAGTTGCCACTTGATCTCCCCTTGCAGCTTGGGGTTCAGGTTGTGGCTCAATCGTTGCCTCTCTCTCTTCCCTTGGTTCTTGCATAGGTTCTTGTGCGCGTCTATCCCCACGGCCTCGACTAGGACCGCGTCCTCGGTTAGTTCCCCTGGTTTGACTTCTTCTACCCTCCATGTTTTGGATTTAACCAACTATAAATATATAAACAAAATAAGGTATGGCTCGTGTAACATGTTGCAGAAGGATAAATAGAGGCATTAGAGCACATAATAAACAAATACTTTATACACATAGCAAACAAGTCATATATACATGTCAGCCACGGCAAGTCAGAGGCTATAACAGCCAAGGAACATAGAACAAAAGAAACCCTATTTACATCCACCATGACACGTCAAAGTCAAAAACAAAAGGAGACGTGCCGTCCCACTATGTCCCTAACTATCCCACAAAAATCTCCTCAAACTACAATCCTAAAAAGTCGCTCGGCTAGACGCCGACCCAACCGACTCCGAGGATGCACTCAGCTCCTCCTCTGGGTCCTCCTCAGGATCCTCATCCGGATCCTCCTCAGGAGTACCAGGAACCTCAGGAACTACAGGCGCTTGACCCTCCTCAGCCAAGTCCTGTAGCACATCCTCTACAAGTGCCTCGCACTCGGTCAGGATGTGGTCGGTCCGGTCTCGTATATCCCCAACTACTCGCATCAGACGTCCAGTCGTCGCCTAGGCCTGCTCGTGGTAGGCATCTGTCCGCTGCTACTCCTCCAGAATTGCGGCCTCCAACTCTCGGATCCGGGCTCCCTGATCTCGGAGAGTAGCCTGAAGACGCTCTATCTCCACATAGCACCTACGATTGGTGCTACCCAATCATCTCCGATCGTCATCCACAGCGAGCACGACTCGGTTAGGGTAGGAGTAGGTCTTCCAGCAGTCGCAGCGTCGGATCTTGCGCGCTGGGAACCATCGCTGCACTGGCCCACCGGGGCTCTCCTGGTATGTGATCACGCGATAGACGGGCCCCTCCAGATATGGCTCGTCAGCAGGAGCGTCAGAAGGTAAGCCAGTAGGTACATCAGTAGGCGCATCAGTGGGTACATCAGTAGGCGCATCAGTGGGTACATTAGTAGGTACGGGCTGAGACGGCCCCGCATCCCCAGAAGCGTCAGAGTCTGCCATCACCTAAGTTTGCAAATAACATTGCAAAAGTAAGTACTCAACACGTAGAAAACAAGGCTAAAGGCTAAGTTCAAGGATAAAACCCTAGCCTATCATATCAAGCACTCAATCTATCCAGATCAATTCACAATCTAGGCTCTGATACCACCTGTGACGACCCCACCTCCCCCTAAGGCGTACCAGAGGGTTCGACGGGTAGCCTGCCCAACTCTCGTCAGGACTCACTCACTCGAATCACGTGCATACATCCATGTACCATAAATAACATCGCAATTACAACTTATAATTTATATTGATACCAAATCAAGGTACAAAGCCTCAATATACCCAAACGGTTCAAAGTATATACAATCCCATAACAAAACATTCTATTCGAGGAATAGCGCGAGTACAAGTCAAAAGTCAAAATAACTAGACTACGCTAGTCTTTACACGTCTCACGCGTCACTCGTACTCCTGTAAGGAAAACAAAACTAATAGGGTGAGCCAAAGCTCAGTGATGATCCAGATATCAAATTGTCCAGCAAACAAGATAATAACAAGGTAATAGTGAAATAGCGAGCAAACAAGTTCAAGTAAAGAGATAATACTTCAAGTAGTCAAGAAATGTGTGGATCATGTTCACAAGTAAGGATACAGTTGCTCATGTCTCGACTCCATCCCAACTTGATCAAATAGTAGTTGACACTCCGCCAACTTTCAAGTAATAACTAGTCCAGAAAAAAACTCCACTTCTCGCCAGTCTCCATCCACCAATCAACCCCCTTCTCCGAGCCCGCACGCCACACGAAACACAGGTGGTAATACTCGAGTATACCGAATTGTCGAGGAGATAACACTCCAGTCGACCTTACTAGTGACCCAGGGTTTGTTATCTAATCGACCAGGTCCTTGCCGGCTCGACTCGATTAACTAGCCACAGGGTTTCTGGAATTCCAGGCATAATATAATTCATGTGCATGTAGAGCAAGTAAAGTAAAGTCGATAAACAAGAACAAATTTGGATAGGGCAAGTGCGATAAAGTACACCCTTGCTCTATCAAATCACATATATATCACGTATTCACGTTGATCAAAGATAAATGGCAAATATCGAGTTCAATCAGATATTTGGAAGCACTCACCAAAATAGTGCCTCTAGTGCTCGTGTCTGGGTGGTACTCCGGATTTGGAGTCCAAATCTGCGATAAAACTTAACTTGAGAACTTTGAAAATCAACTAAGGTTCGAAACTTAAGCGTTTCGTTCATTAAGAATCAAGAAATTGAAATTCACTTGAGAAATAGTCGTGAAATAGTTGCTCGCTTTTCAAACTGAAAAATTTGATAACATGTTTGCTTGGAGATGACTTTTGAGTCAAAAGTGCAAGTAAAACGGTTTCATAGTGATTCATATCGTTTTCCTAAGAGTACAAGTTCGGCCAAGTCCTAACGTATAACCCTCGATAAACAAAGTAGCAAAGATTCTCGATAGTTCAAGTGATAATCACTTCTAACCTTTACTCAAGTTGCAAGTATAGTTTTCTAGTCCTCAAGCGTAAATTTGGGCAGCATGCCCTTTGTTTTTACCTAATTTTCCAGCCATTTATGGATTCATTATTTTTCCTCAACCAATCCCAAAGTCATACATATCATAAATTCAAGTAAATAGCCGTTCCATAGGCTCATAACAACATAAGAACAAAAATCAAAGTGATAACAAGTGCGGAAATGTAACCTAGCAAAAGACAGATTTGACGTGGGGTTGCGGAAAGAACACATCCGAGGCTACGCTTATCGGATTGAGGTACAACTTATACCGTTTCGAAGCTAAGACACAGGGCTACAATTTTCATGAAGATCACTTAGTCCAGTTTCCAATGCAACCTAGTCAAATTCCCAATTTACAGAACCCAAATCCAACTAGTCGGCTAATTAACCGCACTACCTTTAAATGACTATATCTCAGGTTACCAAGGTCCGATTAAGGTGTTCTTGGAGGATTTTAAAAGCTAAGACAGAACACTAAAACTTTCATGTTTTGGAAAATAGCTAAATCAGTACGGACCATAGTGAATAAATACGATTAACTGGATGAATTGTCCAAAACGGATCACTGGAATGCATCCTAGGCAGCGAGAGTATTTTGGCCTTTTCACAGTCTACATAGCTCCGATTGGGCTGAAATTTTGTAGCAACCTATAAAATACCATTCTGTACAACTTTCATGTTTTAGGCCAAGCCTAATTCGGCCTCTATCTATGAGTACTAAAACCGGACAGAATGTAAACATGAAATTCCAGAAATCTGGAGTTTTTGGGATTTCATGACCATCTATTTATTTTCTTGCTTCCAACACTACCAAAGCCCTTTATATAATCTTATATACAACATATACTAACTATACAGCAAGTTTAGGCAGAAATTTATTAAACCCTAACTTGCATATATCATCCAAAATCATCACAACAACTTGCATATCTTGTAATCAAGCCAAAACATGAACTAGATAACATCTTAAACCAAAATTTAAAAGAACAAGAACCATGATCAGATCTTATACCTCAAAGACAAAGCTTGGAAGAGTGATACTCCACCTCCTTTGGAAATTTTTAGTTCCCCTAACTTCCCAACTCACAACTCACTCTTTAATCGGTTTAGAATTTTGATTCCTCACTGGGATAGTGCAAATCAAGAAGGAAATGGTTTTCTCTTGCTCTCCCTTTCTCTCTCTCTTTTCTCGGACAAGGATCAAAAAAAAATGAAGAAGAAAGGCTGCTCTTATGGTGTTAAGAAGACAAGAGGATTAGGATTAATCTTGACCACAAGCTTGCCAACACTTGGCACCTTCAACACCACACAAAATTTTCTTTTCTTTCCTTGCATTTTGGCCCCAAAATTTCAGCCAAGAGATGACCATGAGGGGGGGGATATTTTGCTCAATTAGTAATGAGCTTGTATGGTAAGAAAGTGGTGATCAAGTGGTGGTTAAATCGGTAGTACACGGTACACGTCGGTTCGCGCCGTTTTTCTTAAAAACACACGTACTAGGATTTTTTTTTTTTTTTTTACTTCCTATTCACTAACTTTATGTCATTGCTCCTAATCACATATTATTTCTCACTTAAAAGTCACTTTTAATCACCAAATTTGATCCTTGCTCTGTACCGAAAATTCATCCGGCGGAAAATCGCGAAAACCCTAATTTTGCTCCAATCTTGAAACCAAAAGTGAAACCCTACTTTCTAGGTTTATTTACACTCATTGTGGAATGATTGGGTAGTAGGGTTTTAATAAATAATAATTTCCAAATAAAAGGCATTTTTGAGAAAAATATAAGAAATTTGCGAGTCCTCACACTCTCTCCCCCTTAAAAGAATTTCGAACTCGAAATTCATACCTTTCATCGTGAACAGGTCAGGATATTTTTCTTGCATGTCCTTTTCTAGTTCCCAGGTTGCTTCTTCCACTTCATGATGCTTCCATAGAACCTTTACTAAAGGAATCTGCTTGTTTTTCAGGTCCTTTACCTTCCGATCCAATATTTGAATAGGTCGTTCTTCATAGGTTAAGGACTCGTCAAGTTCAACATCTTCGGGTGGCAAAATGTGAGTCAGATCCGGATGGTATTTCTTAAGCAGAGAAACGTGGAAGACGTCATGGATTCTAGACAAATTAGCTGGTAACTCGAGTCGATACGCCACCTTTCCTATTCGTTAGAGTATTTTGAAAGGTCCTATGTATCGTGGTTGCAACTTTTTCCCTTTTCCTGCTCTAATTTTTCCTTTCAACGGGGTAATTCGAAGAAACACCTTGTCCCCTATCTCAAACTCCAAATCCTTTCTCCGATGATCGGCATAACTCTTCTGTCGGCTTTGGGCTGTTTGAAATCTCTGGCGGATCACCTTTACCTTCTCGTAGGCTTCCTCAACCCATGGTATTGTAGCCGGATCTATAATCTTTCTTTCTCCTACTTCCTCCCAATGGATTGGGGATCGACATCGTCGTCCATACAAGGCTTCATATGGGGCCATTTGAATAGAGGAATGATAACTATTGTTATAAGCGAATTCAACCAAGGTTAAATATTGACTCCAACCTCCTCCAAAATCCACAATACAGGCTCTCAGCATATCCTCAAGAGTTTGGATGGTTCTCTCAGATTGTCCATCAGTTTCTGGATGATACGCTGTACTATAGTTCAACTTAGTTCCTAGAGGCTCTTGCAATTTCTGCCAAAATCGAGATACAAACCTGGGGTCTCTATCTGATACAATACTCACTGGTACCCCATGTAGTCTCACTACCTCATCCATATAAAGTTTAGCAAGTTTCTCCAAAGGATATTTCATGTTCACTGGCAGAAAATGTGCAGTCTTAGTTAATCGGTCCACTATTACCCAAATTGCATCATGCCCCTTTTGTATTCGTGGCAACCCTAATACAAAATCCATCGTTATGTGCTCTCATTTCCATTCAGGGATCTCTAAAGGCTGTAATAAACCTGACGGCTTTTGATGCTCAACTTTCACTTGTTGGCACGTAAGACACTTTTGTACAAATTGGGCAATCTCCGCCTTCATATTCTCCCACCAATACAGACTTTTAAGATCTTGGTACATCTTATTATTCCCTGGGTGCACTGTATACCTAGAGCGGTGTGATTCCTCCAAAATCTCCCTCTTTAATTCCTCATCCTTAGGTATAACGACACGATTTCAGAATTTTAAGATTCCATCAGGACCTATGTTAAAGTTAGGCAACTCCCCTTTCTTCATTTTTTCCACCCATTTTTGCACCATTGTGTCCTTTGCTTGGCCCTCTTTAATCCGATCCAACAGTGTCGACTTCACCTCAATATTTCCAAAAATCACCTTCTCCGGTTCCAGACGAGGTTTCCACTCACAGACATCTTCTAACAGGCTCCACTCTCCCACTATGGAACTTGCTAGTTGAGCCTTTCGGCTTAAAGCATCTGCTACAACGTTGGCTTTTCCAGGATGGTAGTTAATTGTACAGTCATAATCCTTTAAGAACTCTACCCACTGACGTTGTCTTAGATTTAACTCCTTCTGAGAAAACAGATACTTAAGACTCTTATGATCCGTATAAACCTCGAAAGTTACACAATAGAGATAATGTCGCCATTTCTTCAAAGCGAATACTACAGCTGCAAGCTCCAAGTCATGGGTCGGATAATTCTGTTCATGCGGTTTTAACTTCCGAGATGCGTAGGCAATCACATTCTTATTCTGCATCAGCACGCACCCTAGTCCCTCTCTTGAAGTATCGGTATAAACCGTATAACTATCACTCCCACTGGGCAGAGCTAAAACTGGAGCCATAGTCAATTGTTTTTTAAGCTCTTGGAAACTACCTTCACACTTGACATCCCAAATATACTTTCCTTGTTTCTTGGTCAAGTTAGTCAAGGGTCCTGAAATTCTCGAGAAGTTCTTTATAAATCGGCGGTAGTACCCTGCTAGATTTAGAAAACTTCGCACCTCTGTGGGATTTTCTGGCCGCTTCCATTTGACCACAGCTTCCACTTTCGCCGGGTCTACAGCAAGGCCATCTTTTGAAATTATGTGACCTAGAAATGCCACACTTTCCAACCAAAATTCACACTTACTGAACTTAGCAAACAATTGGTGTTCTCTTAGGGTTTGCAGCACTATCCGCAAATGTTGTTCATGTTCCTCCCTTGACTTCGAATACACTAAGATATCATCAATGAACACCACTACAAACCTATCCAAGTAAGGTTTGAACACTCGATGCATCAAATACATGAATGCCGCTGGGACATTGGTTAAACCAAAAGGCATTACCGCAAATTCAAAATGCCCATATCGAGTGTTGAATGCCTTTTTTGGCACATCCTCCTTTCTAATTCTCAATTGATAGTACCCTTGTCGCAGGTCCAATTTAGAAAACACTACAGCCCCTTGTAACTGATCAAACAACTCATCGATGTGGGGCAAAGGATATTTATTCTTAATAGTTACTGCATTCAGCCCTCGATAGTCAATACATAACCTTAAACTTCCGTCCTTCTTTTTAACAAATAACACTGGAGCTCCCCACGGGGACTCGCTCTCATGAATAAACCCTCGTTCTAGTAAATCTTGCAATTGCACCTTTAACTCCTTAAGCTCAGCAGGAGCCATACGATAAGGGGTTTTCGAAATAGGAGTAGTTCCGAGTACTAGGTCAACCTTAAATTCAATCTCCCTTTCTGGTGGCAGAGACTCCAACTCCTCCGGAAATACGTCCGAGTATTCACTGATTACTGGCATGTCTTCCAACTTAATCTTTTCTCCCGGAGTGTTAATCAGGAAAGCTAAGTAACCGCGTGCCCCACGACTAAACAATTTCCTAGCCCTTATTCCCGAAATAAGCGCAGAAGAGGCTATCATACCCCTCACGTCTAACTTTAGAGTTGCCTCCCCCGGTATACAAAATTCGACCACTTTCATCCTGCAATCTACCCGAGCATGATAGTGAGCTAACCAATCCATACCTAGAATGACATCGTATCCCTTGATGACTAGACTAATGAGGTCAACTACCAATTTCCGTTCACCAACCCAAATATCACAATTCCTATACACCTCATTCGCAAGCAAGATTTGATTACCCGTAGGTGTTCTTACCTCTAAGTCATAAGGTAACCTTTCAACTTTCAAGTCAATTCCAAGCATAAATGCAGGATTAACAAAAGAGTGAGTAGCACCGGGGTCTATCAAAATTTTGACTAACCGGTGAAAAACAGGGATCGTACCTTCTACCACCTCCGTTGGTTCAGACACGGATTGTTGGTCCAGTGAATATACTCTGGCCGGAACCCTCGACCTAGCCCCCCCAACATTGGTCGGCCTTGGGTTTGACCTGGCAGTCGACTGGGTATCACTGATCAACGGGCAGTTGACTATCTGGTGCTCCGTACTTCCACACCTTAAGCACTTCCGAGCCTTTCTCCAACATTCATCCTCAGTATGGTTCGGTTTTCCACAATATCCGCATGTTACTCGGGGAGTAGAGGTCTGACCTCCCTGTGGAATTCCTCTACCTTGTCCTCTACCACTTTGGCCTCCCCTCTGGGCACCTCCTCTCTGAGTACCTCTCCTCGGAGCACATCCCCTAGACGCACTCGAAAACCGTCCATCTCCAGCCCCACGACCGGACTTGGCAGGTGGTACGTTTTGATCACTCCGCACTGACCCTTGGGCTCCACTAGATCCCCCTTTTCGTTTGGTGTGGAAAATTTTCACCTGTGCCCTGGCAATCTTTATCCGTTGGGCCTTTTCCAACACTTCCGTAAACGTATTAATCTGAGCTGCCGCTAAGGTCTCATGTATCTCCACATTGAGCCCTTGCATGAATCTCCGTACTTTCCTTGGTTCTGTAGCAATCAGCTCAGGAACAAATTTTGACAGTTTCGTAAACTGGGTCTCATACTCAGCTACGCTAGAAACTCCCTGTCGAAGTTTAATAAAATCGTCCTCTCGCTTCTCTTGGACGATAGGTGGAAGGTATTTCTCATTAAACTCCCGTACGAATTTTAACCAAGTCCATGCAGTTCCTTCTCTCTCCCATTTGGCCCTAATTACATTCCACCATGCCCTAGCTGGACCTTCAAATTGGAAAGCAGCAAACTGCACCTGCCTCTCCTCCGTATAGTTTAGGGCGGTGAAAATGTTGATCATAGCCTCTAGCCATTTCTCTGCTCCTCCGGGTCTGGTCCTCCCAAGAACTTGGGTGGAGAGAACTTCTGGAATCTCTCTAAAGCTCTATCTTGTCCCATATCGGGATCCCTAGGCTGATTTATAGGGGCTTGACCCTGTTGTTCCACTAAACGGGTCAAAATATTGGTCATTTGCTGGATAGCAGTTGCCACTTGATCTCCCCTTGCAGCTTGGGGTTCAGGTTGTGGCTCAATCGTTGCCTCTCTCTCTTCCCTTGGTTCTTGCATAGGTTCTTGTGCGCGTCTATCCCCACGGCCTCGACTAGGACCGCGTCCTCGGTTAGTTCCCCTGGTTTGACTTCTTCTACCCTCCATGTTTTGGATTTAACCAACTATAAATATATAAACAAAATAAGGTATGGCTCGTGTAACATGTTGCAGAAGGATAAATAGAGGCATTAGAGCACATAATAAACAAATACTTTATACACATAGCAAACAAGTCATATATACATGTCAGCCACGGCAAGTCAGAGGCTATAACAGCCAAGGAACATAGAACAAAAGAAACCCTATTTACATCCACCATGACACGTCAAAGTCAAAAACAAAAGGAGACGTGCCGTCCCACTATGTCCCTAACTATCCCACAAAAATCTCCTCAAACTACAATCCTAAAAAGTCGCTCGGCTAGACGCCGACCCAACCGACTCCGAGGATGCACTCAGCTCCTCCTCTGGGTCCTCCTCAGGATCCTCATCCGGATCCTCCTCAGGAGTACCAGGAACCTCAGGAACTACAGGCGCTTGACCCTCCTCAGCCAAGTCCTGTAGCACATCCTCTACAAGTGCCTCGCACTCGGTCAGGATGTGGTCGGTCCGGTCTCGTATATCCCCAACTACTCGCATCAGACGTCCAGTCGTCGCCTAGGCCTGCTCGTGGTAGGCATCTGTCCGCTGCTACTCCTCCAGAATTGCGGCCTCCAACTCTCGGATCCGGGCTCCCTGATCTCGGAGAGTAGCCTGAAGACGCTCTATCTCCACATAGCACCTACGATTGGTGCTACCCAATCATCTCCGATCGTCATCCACAGCGAGCACGACTCGGTTAGGGTAGGAGTAGGTCTTCCAGCAGTCGCAGCGTCGGATCTTGCGCGCTGGGAACCATCGCTGCACTGGCCCACCGGGGCTCTCCTGGTATGTGATCACGCGATAGACGGGCCCCTCCAGATATGGCTCGTCAGCAGGAGCGTCAGAAGGTAAGCCAGTAGGTACATCAGTAGGCGCATCAGTGGGTACATCAGTAGGCGCATCAGTGGGTACATTAGTAGGTACGGGCTGAGACGGCCCCGCATCCCCAGAAGCGTCAGAGTCTGCCATCACCTAAGTTTGCAAATAACATTGCAAAAGTAAGTACTCAACACGTAGAAAACAAGGCTAAAGGCTAAGTTCAAGGATAAAACCCTAGCCTATCATATCAAGCACTCAATCTATCCAGATCAATTCACAATCTAGGCTCTGATACCACCTGTGACGACCCCACCTCCCCCTAAGGCGTACCAGAGGGTTCGACGGGTAGCCTGCCCAACTCTCGTCAGGACTCACTCACTCGAATCACGTGCATACATCCATGTACCATAAATAACATCGCAATTACAACTTATAATTTATATTGATACCAAATCAAGGTACAAAGCCTCAATATACCCAAACGGTTCAAAGTATATACAATCCCATAACAAAACATTCTATTCGAGGAATAGCGCGAGTACAAGTCAAAAGTCAAAATAACTAGACTACGCTAGTCTTTACACGTCTCACGCGTCACTCGTACTCCTGTAAGGAAAACAAAACTAATAGGGTGAGCCAAAGCTCAGTGATGATCCAGATATCAAATTGTCCAGCAAACAAGATAATAACAAGGTAATAGTGAAATAGCGAGCAAACAAGTTCAAGTAAAGAGATAATACTTCAAGTAGTCAAGAAATGTGTGGATCATGTTCACAAGTAAGGATACAGTTGCTCATGTCTCGACTCCATCCCAACTTGATCAAATAGTAGTTGACACTCCGCCAACTTTCAAGTAATAACTAGTCCAGAAAAAAACTCCACTTCTCGCCAGTCTCCATCCACCAATCAACCCCCTTCTCCGAGCCCGCACGCCACACGAAACACAGGTGGTAATACTCGAGTATACCGAATTGTCGAGGAGATAACACTCCAGTCGACCTTACTAGTGACCCAGGGTTTGTTATCTAATCGACCAGGTCCTTGCCGGCTCGACTCGATTAACTAGCCACAGGGTTTCTGGAATTCCAGGCATAATATAATTCATGTGCATGTAGAGCAAGTAAAGTAAAGTCGATAAACAAGAACAAATTTGGATAGGGCAAGTGCGATAAAGTACACCCTTGCTCTATCAAATCACATATATATCACGTATTCACGTTGATCAAAGATAAATGGCAAATATCGAGTTCAATCAGATATTTGGAAGCACTCACCAAAATAGTGCCTCTAGTGCTCGTGTCTGGGTGGTACTCCGGATTTGGAGTCCAAATCTGCGATAAAACTTAACTTGAGAACTTTGAAAATCAACTAAGGTTCGAAACTTAAGCGTTTCGTTCATTAAGAATCAAGAAATTGAAATTCACTTGAGAAATAGTCGTGAAATAGTTGCTCGCTTTTCAAACTGAAAAATTTGATAACATGTTTGCTTGGAGATGACTTTTGAGTCAAAAGTGCAAGTAAAACGGTTTCATAGTGATTCATATCGTTTTCCTAAGAGTACAAGTTCGGCCAAGTCCTAACGTATAACCCTCGATAAACAAAGTAGCAAAGATTCTCGATAGTTCAAGTGATAATCACTTCTAACCTTTACTCAAGTTGCAAGTATAGTTTTCTAGTCCTCAAGCGTAAATTTGGGCAGCATGCCCTTTGTTTTTACCTAATTTTCCAGCCATTTATGGATTCATTATTTTTCCTCAGCCAATCCCAAAGTCATACATATCATAAATTCAAGTAAATAGCCGTTCCATAGGCTCATAACAACATAAGAACAAAAATCAAAGTGATAACAAGTGCGGAAATGTAACCTAGCAAAAGACAGATTTGACGTGGGGTTGCGGAAAGAACACATCCGAGGCTACGCTTATCGGATTGAGGTACAACTTATACCGTTTCGAAGCTAAGACACAGGGCTACAATTTTCATGAAGATCACTTAGTCCAGTTTCCAATGCAACCTAGTCAAATTCCCAATTTACAGAACCCAAATCCAACTAGTCGGCTAATTAACCGCACTACCTTTAAATGACTATATCTCAGGTTACCAAGGTCCGATTAAGGTGTTCTTGGAGGATTTTAAAAGCTAAGACAGAATACTAAAACTTTCATGTTTTGGAAAATAGCTAAATCAGTACGGACCATAGTGAATAAATACGATTAACTGGATGAATTGTCCAAAACGGATCACTGGAATGCATCCTAGGCAGCGAGAGTATTTTGGCCTTTTCACAGTCTACATAGCTCCGATTGGGCTGAAATTTTGTAGCAACCTATAAAATACCATTCTGTACAACTTTCATGTTTTAGGCCAAGCCTAATTCGGCCTCTATCTATGAGTACTAAAACCGGACAGAATGTAAACATGAAATTCCAGAAATCTGGAGTTTTTGGGATTTCATGACCATCTATTTATTTTCTTGCTTCCAACACTACCAAAGCCCTTTATATAATCTTATATACAACATATACTAACTATACAGCAAGTTTAGGCAGAAATTTATTAAACCCTAACTTGCATATATCATCCAAAATCATCACAACAACTTGCATATCTTGTAATCAAGCCAAAACATGAACTAGATAACATCTTAAACCAAAATTTAAAAGAACAAGAACCATGATCAGATCTTATACCTCAAAGACAAAGCTTGGAAGAGTGATACTCCACCTCCTTTGGAAATTTTTAGTTCCCCTAGCTTCCCAACTCACAACTCACTCTTTAATCGGTTTAGAATTTTGATTCCTCACTGGGATAGTGCAAATCAAGAAGGAAATGGTTTTCTCTTGCTCTCCCTTTCTCTCTCTCTTTTCTCGGCCAAGGAGTAGAAAAAAATGAAGAAGAAAGGCTGCTCTTATGGTGTTAAGAAGACAAGAGGATTAGGATTAATCTTGACCACAAGCTGGCCAACACTTGGCACCTTCAACACCACACAAAATTTTCTTTTCTTTCCTTGCATTTTGGCCCCAAAATTTCGGCCAAGAGATGACCATGAGGGGGGGGGATATTTTGCTCAATTAGTAATGAGCTTGTATGGTAAGAAAGTGGTGATCAAGTGGTGGTTAAATCGGTTGTACACGGTACACGTCGGTTCGCGCCGTTTTTCTTAAAAACACACGTACTAGGATTTTTTTTTTTTTACTTCCTATTCACTAACTTTATGTCATTGCTCCTAATCACATATTATTTCTCACTTAAAAGTCACTTTTAATCACCAAATTTGATCCTTGCTCCGTACCGAAAATTCATCCGGCGGAAAATCGCGAAAACCCTAATTTTGCTCCAATCTTGAAACCAAAAGTGAAACCCTACTTTCTAGGTTTATTTACACTCATTGTGGAATGATTGGGTAGTAGGGCTTTAATAAATAATAATTTTCAAATAAAAGACATTTTTGAGAAAAATATAAGAAATTTACGAGTCCTCACAGGTGGAACCAGTTGAAGAATGATGGGGACTTCATGGTTATGCCTGAGGACTCTCAACAAAATGGAAAGTTTGGAAGCTACTTCTACTTCTTTCAACTTGTTAGGGATGAGAGTCTTTTAGTTTGTGCATAAGAAAGTCTTTCAAGTTATTGTAAATGAGAATCTTCGGTACTGGTTTGGGATTTTAGTAATTGCTTTTAGCACTTGTTTGCGATTTTAGTACTTGCTATGTTTGTACTTGTTATCGACTTTTAATTCAATGAATTATATTTGAGTATCGACTTCTTCTTTTACATTGCTATATGCATTCTGCTCCTTGGAATAATTTTACAAGTCCCTTGGGATTCTGGTTGATGGAATGTACAGCAGGGAGGACTAATTGCAGGTTGCTTCCATTTAAAAAAAACTAGGGAAAATTCTCCTGGCAATTAAAAGTGTCAGCATAGCTTAGCTTCAAAAAACACTAATAACAAATGGGCATGTCGTCCAAAATATTGTAAATTCACATGGCTACGTGTCCTTAAAGCCATATATTAAGAAAACTCAAGATGCCTTCATAAATTGGATATCCTACTGATCCGCTACTGATGTCCTAACGCTATACAGACACTTTCGATTATCACAAAAAAAGGATTTTGTCGGTAGAAGGAATGATATAGCAGCTTGGTTTTCCTGACACATTTGAATGCTACTAAAGATTTGAGGCTATCCCCACATTGGAAGGGACAACACTCGCCCTGGGTGTGAAGATAGATAAAGTGTCAGGTTAGATTATCTATACTGACACCTTTAAATGCCTCTAAAGGCCATTTTTGTTGTAGTGCTGGTAGTCTTTAGTTTAAGCAAAAAAATTTCCTCTGTAGTCTCTTAGAAAATCTTGAAATCATCTCTATTTTATATCACCCTATTGTACAAATATTATCAATAAGAATTGAAGTTTTGAAGAATTAAGACTTGTGCTGAAATTTTACAAGTAAGCTTCTGCTCCCTTTCATTAATTTTCTTATGAAATTTTATATCCTAGGCATAGTTGGTATCAGAGCTATGGTAGGCTAAAACTGTTGTGGGAAGGTTAGTTTTGTTCAATCTCTTATAATGGATTTAAAATCTAGTTTATTATGCAAATAATAAGACTGTGGTATGAAAAAAGTAGTCTATATCATGGATCAAACATAGGACTTGTGTGCAGCAATACGACTGTGATCTCCTGAACTGTGTGAGCAATATGACTCTGGTATCATGAGCTCATATTCATCGGAAATGATGATATATTTATGTTAGTCAATGGCCTGGTATGGTTTGGATTAGGGTCTTGAGAGGTTATTTTGTTGTTGTTAAGACCGTTATATCTGCCTTGGACCCCTGTAACATCCTCGACCTTCCACTATTGCATATCTCGCTCTTATGAATATGAGTCCAAAGGATTCATGTGCTTAATACACTCACAGAGGCATTGAGATAATGTGCTCAATATGCTCGTAGAGGCATTTGTGTTTGTCCAAGATATAGAGTAATTATTCTTCAAATCATTTGATCAACACGTTTGTACAAGGAGCTAGAATTTATTTTCTATTATGAGAATATTTGAATAGGGTTAACCATTCCTACACTGGCTATAGATTTGCTCAGCTTTTTTGTCTAAAAAATTGCCTATAAACTTGTTTGTTAAAATATTGTCAAATTTATTACCTTTTGCATCTTCATCAACATCTTCTAAATCTATTCAAAAGAAAAATATGTTTACTAAAAAGGAAAATTTGCCAAATTGGTCCCTAACATTTGCCAAAAAAACTTTTTAAGTTCCTATCATTTAAAATCAGCCAGAATTGTCTCTAACATTTAAATTATGATCCATTTTTGTCCTAATGCTCGTATTTGCTCATTTCTTCGACTGAAAATACGACGCCTCTCTCACGTGGGCATATTTTCAAGGGCAAAATCTGAAAACACACTTCATTTCCAGTTGAGTAAAGCCATCTTTCCTTCATATTTCCCCATTTGTGTCCTAATTGCCTCACTGAAAGAACGAAATTGAAGAGAAAAAACGTAGCTGCAACTGGATGGCTGTGTAATGGAGGAAGAGAATAGCAAGAAAATGTGAAGAAGATGCTATTTTCAGTTGGAGAAATGAGTACATACGAGCACTAGGACCAAAATGGATCAAAATTTAAATGTTAGGAACAACTCTGGTTGATTTTAAATGTTAGGGACTAAAAAAATTTATTTGACATATGTTAGGGACCAATTTGCCAAATTTTCCTACTAAAAATGTTTAAATATTAGAATTTGAAGAAATTGAACAAGAGATACAAAATTGGAAATTACCTAAACATGAACCTCATTTAATTTATCAAAGGGGCAGATTTGACCCAAAAACTATACTTGCAATTAAAATTGTAAAAAGGACAATTCCTACCAACGATAAATTTGCTGAAACTAAACTTCTTAAATTAGAATCTAAAATAATAAATAGTGCTCATAAATATTTATATATAGGATTATTTTTTTCCCCAAGTCTCGAAAAAATTTATTAAGTTTTAGAGATATTCACAAAAATAGATATCAGTTTTTTTAAAAGTAACTTTTTGTTTATCAAAATAAGCGAAAGTCATACAAATCTCCTACGAAAGTTAGGGCAACCTAAACGAGCCATGGTAATCTCCCCGCGGACAATGGCAGGCAGGTCACCTTGGTTATTGAAAATGCTCTCCTAACCCGTATCCGCTCCCTAGTTGGCTAAGTAATCCGCGGGCTTGTTTGCCTCTCTATAACAATGAGTAATTTGCGGAAAATGCTGCTTATACCTGAGCAAATCATCCACCTCACGCTGCAACTTCCACGGACAACGTCGCCGCCCTTGCACAATCTGCACCAAGCCGAGCGAGTCAGCCTGGACATGCAACACATGTAAGCCATGAGCCACACATAGCCGCACCCCAAAAAGCATGGCCTTGAGCTCAGCATGTAAGCATGTCAAAGAACCAAAGAAACAGGAGTAGCCAAAGTGTAGCTTCCCTTCACAATCACGAACCACACCCCACCCCCACTCGTCCCCGGGTTTCCTCTAGCACAGCCATCGGAGTTCAGCTTACATCCGGCCATAGGAGCCACCCAACTAACCGGAAGGATTGAAACCCTCCGTCTCAGCCCAGACACAGAAAAATCCTTAAATCCTTACATATAGGATTAGTAAAAATTGCACTTCAACCCTTAAATCCTCAAGGGATAAATACTTCAATTTTGGAAACCTTAAGTGACTGCAGGCACCTACAATTTCGAAATTCTTTATTAGAACTAGTTGAAACAATTTTATGTAATGGTACAATATATTTTAATTGTCATCCAACTTTTTCTATCTCTCTCACAAATAAAAATTTAAAAGATGTTTTAACAATAAATATGAAAACAAAAGGATATAATATGAAAGTAGGATTTGAACACATAAATTTGGCATATAAAATTTAGTACAGAAAATGACGACACTAAGTTCCGATGCTCAATCTTATGATAAACTGAGTAGGCAAACTATAATTGGAACAAATCCAAAAAGTTCAAATTTACCATTGCCAAAATATATAAATTGGGATGAAGTTGAATTCCCTCTGATCTTGACATTACAAAAAAATTACAAATCCTCCTCCACCTTAAATTACAAATATTTCCTCTATTTCTAAAAATATAACCGGTGACATAAAAATTATTTTTGATAGAAGACACTGTTATTCTTGGTTTTGATGATCACAATGTACTTTGAAATGTTTATCTAACTCTCTTCAAATATAAGTGTTTTTTGCCTATCAAAGAATCAGGTACGAATATGTCAAGAAATGAATATCAACCAAAAGAAGAAGCAAAAACAGGACACTCATATCGGACGTCCGAAGGAATCTGTCGGACGTCCGAAAGGATGAAGAACATCAAGAATGAAATACTGTCGGACGCTCGTAAGGAAGCATCGGACGTCCTGAAGGATCGGACGCATGCTTCGGACGCACATCAATCTCATCGGACGTCCTAAAAATTCCACAAAGCTTTGATAGCTCTCTGGACGACGTTCGGACACAGAAGCTCGGACGATAAAATCCCATCGGACGTCCGAACAACAACTTGACTGATTTACGGACGATGGGATCGGACGATGACTAAGCTGTAGGACATCCGATATCCCCAACGGCTAGCTGACTCTTCATCTGCCTTCTATCCGTTGGAAGCATTAATGAAACCCATTTTAGGTCCCTTTCAAATACAAACGACTCTGAACAAGACAAGGACTTTTGCACACTTTGTTTACAAGATCTCAAGAGATATTTTAGCTAGAAAATAGTCTCCAAAGCTAGATTTGTTCTCCAAGTGGTGTGAATTTCTTGTGAGCATTTCTTTTGTGGTTGAAAGTTTCTTTAGTGTTGCTTTGTTGAGGGTTATCTGAGTGATTGTAAAACTTCTTAACTTGACTAAGTATGGCTTAGGGCAAGGAGGAAGTGCTCCCTCCATTGTATATCTAGTTGATCATCTTTCATCAAAGAGAAGTTACTCAACCTAGTGATTGGTCTTCAAGTTTGAGAAAAGCTTGGTAGACAATCGGTTTGATATTCTATCTTATTCTTTTTTGTTTAATAAAATTCTCATTGCTTATCTATACTTGTTTTTCGAATCAATATTGCTCTCTTCTTCTAATCTACTTGATTGATCATTACTAGAAAAGAAGGTAAATTTTTATTAAGCAAAAAATTGCATAAATTTGATTAAGATTTTAATCAACCTAATTCACCCCCCCTCTTAGGTTGTCTTTGGGCCTTACAATTGGTATCAGAGCTTGGTCTCCTAGAGATTAAGCTCAAACGGCTTGGAGTAAAGATGACAACCAGTCATGCTATGTTTGTTGAAGGGCAATCTGTTACTAGGCCTCCCATGTTTAGTGGCTCCAATTATATTAGTTGGAAAGAAAGGATGATTATCTTTTTGCAATCTATTGATATTGAGCTATGGTTTATTGTGAGCGAAGGACCGCATGAAGCTAACTTTCTTGATGCAGAAACAGGTTTGCTTCGGCCAAAAATGAGAGCTGAAATGAATGCTCAAGATAGGACTAATCTCACATTGAATGCCAAAGCCATGAATGTTCCTTATAGTGCCTTAGATTCAAATGAATCAATTAGAGTAAAAGGCTGTAAATCGGCCAAAGAAATGTGGGATAAGCTAAGAGAAATCCATGAGGGTGGTGACAACGTGAGAGAACAGAAAAAGGCTATCTTGGTCACAAAGTATGAATCATTTAAAATTGAACCTCTTGAGGATATTGACAAAATGTATTGCAGGTTCAATGACTTGATCAAAGATCTCGAGGTGTTGGGCAAAGAGTACACCTTGGGAGAGAGGAACAGGAAAATTCTCAATGCATTGGGCAAAGAATGGGAAAATAAAGTGACTGCAATAGAGGAGGCTAAGGATTTAAATTCTGAGCCTATTGAATCTCTCATTAACTCACTAACCTCTTATGAGTTGAAACTAAAATCTAAAGTGCAGGAGGAAGAGGATGCTAGAGCAAAGAGAAAGAGAAATATTGCTCTAAAGACTACTCAAGGTGAAGATGATCCACCTCACTTGGATGATAAAGACTCGGATGGTGATGATAATGATCTTGCTCTCATCACAAGAGGCTTCAAGAGAATCTTGAATAAAAGAAAGTTTAGAAGGGGAGGACCTAGCAATCAATTTCAGAATTATTCATCAAATGCAAGGAACAAAGGAAAACAAGAATTCAACAAGAAGCAAGTGGACAAATGTTATGAATGTGGACAGCCTGGACATTATGCAAACGAATGCCCCATGAAGAAAATGAAAGATGGGAAAGCTGATCGAAAGCCAAGATTCAACAACTTCCAGATTACTTGGAATGAATGCAATTCCGAAGGGGAAGTTGAAGAAGAGGAAGAATCAGCTCAAATGGCCTTCATGGCTATTGGAGATAATGAGGTAACTTCCATACACTCTCAATCTGATAGTGATGATGATGATGATGATGATCTTGAATCCTTTGTTGAAAAATTGCATAATGCCTTGAAGGAATCTTATGATAAAAACAAGCAGCTAAAACAGAAAATTACTTTTCTCATTCATGAAAATACAAGTCTTCTTCAACAAAATAAACAACTAAAGACTGACAATGATTGTCTTGTAAGAGCCGGATTTAATGTTCAAAATGAGCTTGATAGAAAGACAAATATTTGTAAAATGCTGAAGGAAAGACATGGTGATTTGAAGAAAAGAATGGACAACTTGGATGAGACTTTGAAAGCAAGAAAACAAGATTTTCTCAAAAAGAACATGTCATCTACCTTTCTTACTGCTCATCAAAGAATATTAGCACGCAACAAAAATACACATGGTTTCACAACATATAGAAGAAGTGGATTGAGATATGTCAAACCAGTACATGTTAAGGACTCTTCCATTATGTGTGATTTTTGTTGTCAAAAAGGGCATTTGAAAGGAGATTGCTATGTGAAAAGAAATCTGAACAAAGGGATGAAATGCATGTGGTTAGTGAGATACAATGCTAACTATTGTAGACCCAAAAATTAAAAAGGGTACCAAACATTTTCTCTTTTCAGGAAAAAGGCTCAAACAAGTCCAAATGATTTATTGATAGCGGCTGCTCAAGGCATATGACCGGTGATCCCTCTTTGTTCATAAAGCTAAAATCAAAATCAAGTGGAAAGGTGACATTCGGTGATGATGTGAAAGCTAAGACAATTGGAATAGGTGATGTTGGTAAGGATGGTGAAACTTTTGTTCATAATGTGCTCTTAGTTGATAACTTAGGTTATAACTTGCTTAGTGTTAGTCAATTGTGTGATAAAGACTTGAATGTGTTGTTTAAAAAGCATGAATGCATTGTGCTTGATTCCAAATATAATGTTGTGTTCAAAGGTAAGAGGTTTAACGACATATATATTGTGGTTCTTGATAAAATTGATTCATCTAGCTTCAAATGTCTTAAAGCTTCAAATGATGATCCTTGGTTGTGGCATAGGAGACTTTGTCATTTTAACATGGATTTACTAAAGGAAATTTCGAAAAAGGAACTGGTTAGAGGCTTGCCAAAAATTAGTTTTGAAAAGGATAAAATTTGTGATGCATGTCAATTTGGAAAGCAAACAAAAGTTTCTTTTAAACCAAAGAAGTGTGTATCAACTTCTAAACCTTTAGAACTCTTGCATCTTGACTTATTTGGTCCTACTCAAATCACTAGCTTGGGAGGTAAGAAATACTGCTTTGTGATTGTAGATGATTATTCTAGATATACTTGGGTGATATTTCTTGCTCATAAGGATGATGCCTTCAAGAATTTCACTTCATTGTTTGCTAAAGTGCAAAATCTGCTTGGCTTTAAAATTGTTAGGATTAGAAGTGATAATGGAACGGAATTCAAGTATTGTGATTTTCCAGAATTTTGTGATCATAATGGCATAACCCATGAGTTTTCTATTGCAAGAACTCCACAACAAAATGGTGTTGTAGAAAGGAAAAATAGGATACTACAAGAGGCTGCTAGAACTATGTTAAGTGAATGTAGTTTGCCAAAATACCTTTGGGTTGAAGCTGTAAACACTGCATGTTATGTGATGAATAGAATCCTTTTGAGACCCATTTTGAATAAAACATCTTATGAACTGATTTTTGATAAGATACCTACGGTCGGATATTTCAAAGTCTTTGGTTGTAAATGTTTTATTTTAAATCTAAAGGAACATCTTGGTAAGTTTGAGAAAAAATCTGATGAAGGAATATTTTTGGGTTATTGTGAGAACAAAAGAGGATATAGAGTCTTTAATAGAAGGACTCTTGTGATAGAAGAAGCCATTCACATAACATTTGATGAAACTAATGATGATAATTCCAAAAGGTCGTGTGAGGATGATGATGTAGGTGTTCGTGAAGGAATGGAAAAGCTGAAAATTGGTGATGAAGGAATTTCTAAACCAGCAGCAATGGAAATGATGGATGAAGCTCATAATGATCAAGAAAATGGTGATGAAGATGAGAATGATGATTCAGTCAAAGACCTTCCCAATGCTTGGAAATTTAGCCAAAATCATCCAAGAGAGCTTATAATTGGTGATCCATCCGAAAATGTAAAGACTCGTTCTTCATCTAGAAAATTGATAGACAATTTTGCTTTAGTTTCTCTTTTTGAACCCAAAAATATCAATGATGCGTTAAAGGATGATAACTGGATTTTGGCTATGCAAGAGGAACTTAATCAATTTGAGAGAAATAAGGTTTGGACACTTGTTGATAGACCTCAAAATCAACCTATCATTGGCACAAAGTGGATATTTAGAAATAAATTGGATGATAAAGGTGTTGTTGTAAGAAATAAAGCCAGATTAGTTGCTAAAGGATATGCACAAGAAGAAGGAATTGATTTTGATGAAACATTTGCTCCCGTAGCGAGATTAGAATCTATTAGAATGTTTCTTGCTTTTGCTTGTTTCAAAGGTTTCAAATTGTTTCAAATGGATGTTAAAAGTGCCTTTTTAAATGGTTTTATTGATCAAGAAGTATATGTGGATCAACCCCCCGGTTTTGAAAATACAAAATTTCCAAGTCATGTGTTTAAACTATCTAAAGCATTATATGGTTTAAAACAGGCTCCAAGAGCTTGGTATGAAAGATTAAGTGGTTTCTTGATTGAAAATGGTTTCAAAAGAGGTATTGTGGACACCACACTTTTTACTAAGCAAGTATTAAATGACCTTCTTATTGTGCAAATATATGTTGATGATATTATTTTTGGTGCTACTAATGAGTATCTATGCAAGGATTTTTCCACCACTATGCAAAGTGAATTTGAAATGAGTATGATGGGAGAATTAAATTTCTTCCTTGGACTTCAAATACATCAAGCCCTTGAGGGAATTTTTATAAATCAAGCAAAATATACCAAGGAATTGCTGAAAAAGTTTGGCATGGAGGACTCAAAGCAAGTTGGAACTCCAATGTGCACTTCTACAAAACTTGACAAAGATGAAGAAGGTAATCATGTGGATGAAAAGCACTATAGAGGTATGATCGGAAGCTTACTCTATTTAACCACAAGTAGACCTGATATTATGTTTGTTGTTTGCTTGTGTGCTAGATTTCAATCTTGTCCAAAAGAATCACATTTAAATGCTGTTAAAAGAATTTTTAGGTATTTGAAAGGTACATTAGACTATGGTCTTTGGTATGCTAGATCTTGTGAATTTGCTTTATATGGATATTCGGATGCGGATTCTGGTGGTTGTCGTGTGGACAGAAAAAGTACTAGTGGAACTTGTCACTTCCTTGGTAATTGCTTAGTTTCTTGGTTTAGCAAAAAGCAAAATGCAATATCTCTGTCTACAACCGAAGCGGAATATATTGCCGCTAGTGCATGTTGTGCTCAACTTTTATGGATGAAGCATACCTTGAATGATTTTGGATTGTTATATGACTGCATGCCTATATTCTGTGATAATACTAGTGCTATTAATTTGACCAAAAATCCAATTCAACATTCTAGGACAAAGCATATAGATATAAAGCACCACTTTATTCGTGATCTTGTTCAAAAAGGTGAAATTTGTGTAAATTATGTTTGTTCTAAAGATCAATTTGCTGATATTTTTACTAAAGCTTTGCCATTAGATCAATTTATTCATCTAAGATCAAAATTAGGGTTAATCGAAAAATCATCTTAAATTTTTCATAGCCTTCGGACGTCCGAAAAAGAATGAACGGACGTCCGATGATGTTCTTCAGCTATTTTCCCAGAATGCACCTGTTCGGACGAAACTGTCGGACGCACGACTTCGTTCGGCCATCCGACAGTACAACGGCTCATTTTTTAAAAGTAACTTTCTTAGTCATTTGCTTCAAAATCTTCTTCTTCTATTTCCTCTCGGACGAAAACCCTTTCACTCTCACCCTCAAATTCATACCATTCTGAAGCTCTCATTCCCAAATTGACTCAAACAAAACTTTTCCTGATTGATTGCGAATCATTTCTCCTGATCATTTCACCGAATCGCATAACATTTCATAAATTCCCAAATTTCCCTCAAAACCCTACTTTCTCAAAATCGCTCTGTCAAATCTTGTTCAAGGCCTTTTTGTCCCAAAAATTCTGTGTGATTCACTTCCATACTACTGTGTGCATCATTTGCATCCTTCATTCCACACATTTCGCACAATGGTGAATCTAAGAGGAGGGAAGGTCACTGCCGGACGCAAACACCCACTCAGGGATGAGGATGATGATCTTCCTACGGTCAAACGATCATCCAAACGCTTCAAGAGAGGAGCTGTAAAGGGTCGAATGTCACAGCCTACACCACAACCCTCCCCTCAGCCTGAATTTGGACGGGGAACCTCATCTCAACCGCCTCCAAAATCAACCACACTCCCTACATTCTTTGATGATGCTGCAAAAGACAAACACTCCTGGATGTCCCAGAAAGGTGTCATTCCTCAACGCACTATAAATTCTTCTGAATTTCGCCAAATAGGTTTAGAATCCATTCTGAGTCTGTTTGCTTTCCAGAAATGGTCACATCTCATTTCTATGCCCAATGTTTATTACCCTGAAATGCTGTATCAATTCTTTGCTAATCTTAGGAAAGGCACTGACCAAACTGAGATTATGTCCAGGGTTAATGGGGTAGACTGAGTCTTTGATTCTGAAATTGTGAATGATATTTTAAAAACTACTATTGAACCTGGATGCAAGAGTAAAATTGCAAATTTCTTTTCCTATGAAGAGCATCCTACTACTGATAATCATTTTGATGGGGCTAAGATGTTGACTTATTTTAAACGAAGTTTTTCTGCCCCTGCTGATGCTAAACTGAATGATCTTGCCCCTGTGAATCTAATTACTTTTTCAATCATTTCAAACCTGCTTGTGCCTACTGATGGCCATAGAACAGATGCAAACAAAATGGAGTTGTATCTCTTTTACTGTTTTCGAGAAAAGATTCGTATTGATTTTGGTTTTGTCATGTGCAAGTTCTTACTTCGCTATGCCACTGATTCTCGCAGAAAATTATCTTATGGAAAATTTCTTCAAAAGATTTTTGAGTTTTACAAAGTACCAATTCTTGGTGTTTGTCCTAAAGAAGCATCTTCTTATGCCTTTACCAAAGGATATTTTGAAAGGAAAAATCTTGTCTTTAAGGATAATCTATGGGCTTATAAGGGGGCATCATCCAGTGAACCTAGGTCTAAGGCTGCACATGATCCACTACACAATCCTTCATCTATTGCACTCACTCCCATTCATCCCAGGAAGTCTGCTACTAAGGCATCTTCCTCCTCCAATGATGAAGTGATTGAGCTCCTTCGTGAACTCAAACAACATGTTCTTCTTCTAGAACATGGTCTAATGCTCACCATGTCCTCTGAGCATCAAACAGCCTACCTAGACAAAAAGAACCTTCTTTTTCCCCCACCTGTGGTTGAGGAAGTTTCACATGGCAAAGAGCCACGCCCCACTGATCCAAGTTCATCAATTCCAGACCCGAACTCATCAACTCCTGTGACTCCTCATGGCCCTTCCACATCAGATAAAGGCAAGGCACCAGTTGAAGAAGCTGCTGAAGATGATGAAGAAACTGAAGAGGAGGACCTCTCCCAATATCAGCTTTCTCGAAGGACACCTGGATCCACCTAGTTCACCATAGGGACATTTACATTTTGTTTGACTATTTCATGTATTTTTAGTGTTTGTGGTGTTCAACAATGGATATGTAGATATAATGCTTATGTTTATGTTATGGTCGTTTAGTACTTTTTCATGGATGATTATGGCTGTAATGGTTATGGATATGTGGATGGATTTTAAGTATGTTGAATGATGAATGTGTGGATGTGATGAATGTTTTTTGGTTCTCCGTGATATATGTGATTGATTGGCCTTTTGTGATGACAAAAAGGGGGAGAGGACTGGATTGGATTGATTGATGATTTAATTGAAATTGAATTGGCTTGATGGATTGAATTGGTAAAATGTTGGATGTTGGCTGCTTAATGGTTATGTTTTTGGATAATTGATTAATTCGGTAGGGTAGCCAAGTGAGGGGGAGTTTTTCAAATTTTTGCTCTATGATTCACTAAGTAAGGGGGAGTTTTTGTCAATTGAGAAAGGGGGAGCTTATTTTGCAATCATCAAATCGCATTTCAAACCATTGTTTTGTCATCATCAAAAAGGGGGAGAATGTTATTCTTGGTTTTGATGATCACAATGTATTTTGAAATGTTTATCTAACTCTCTTCAAATATAAGTGTTTTTTGCCTATCAAAGAATCAGGTACGAATATGTCAAGAAATGAATATCAACCAAAAGAAGAAGCAAAAACAGGACACTCATATCGGACGTCCGAAGGAATCTGTCGGACGTCCGAAAGGATGAAGAACATCAAGAAGGAAATACTGTCGGACGCTCGTAAGGAAGCATCGGACGTCCTGAAGGATCGGACGCATGCTTCGGACGCACATCAATCTCATCGGACGTCCTAAAAATTCCACAAAGCATTGATAGCTCTCTGGACGACGTTCGGACACAGAAGCTCGGACGATAAAATCCCATCGGACGTCCGAACAACAACTTGACTGATTTACGGACGATGGGATCGGACGATGACTAAGCTGTAGGATGTCCGACATCCCCAACGGCTAGCTGACTCTTCATCTACCTTCTATCCGTTGGAAGCATTAATGAAGCCCATTTTAGGTCCCCTTCAAATACAAACGACTCTGAACAAGACAAGGACTTTTGCACACTTTGTTTACAAGATCTCAAGAGATATTTTAGCTAGAAAATAGTCTCCAAAGCTAGATTTGTTCTCCAAGTGGTGTGAATTTCTTGTGAGCATTTCTTTTGTGGTTGAAAGTTTCTTTAGTGTAGCTTTGTTGAGGGTTATCTGAGTGATTGTAAAATTTCTTAGCTTGACTAAGTGTGGCTTAGGGCAAGGAGGAAGTGCTCCCTCCATTGTACATCTAGTTGATCATCTTTCATCAAAGAGAAGTTGCTCAACCTAGTGATTGGTCTTCAAGTTTGAGGAAAGCTTGGTAGACAATCGGTTTGATATTCTATCTTATTCTTTTTTGTTTAATAAAATTCTCATTGCTTATCTATACTTGTTTTTCGAATCAATATTGCTCTCTTCTTCTAATCTACTTGATTGATCATTACTAGAAAAGAAGGTAAATTTTTATTAAGCAAAAAATTGCATAAATTTGATTAAGATTTTAATCAACCTAATTCACCCCCCTCTTAGGTTGTCTTTGGGCCTTACAGACACCAATCAACATCTTCAATTCCTTCTTCTTCTTTTAAACCAAAAGCTACCTATTCTCAATCTGAAAGATTTTCTTCTAATACTCCTCATCAATATATATTTTTCAAGGTCTAAAAGCCAAATCTAATCAAATTTTACAACCTGCTTATAAAGAAAAATATTAAAAAAATGATCTTGATGATGTTTCTTTAGAATCTGAATGTAGGTTTATAATTCACACATTGTCCACAAATTCTTCATTAGATATAAAAGAAATTAGTTGTGAATGTAACAGGATAGTATTCAAAATACCTATCAAAATAAAACTATTTATGAATGGAATATAGATGGGATGCCACAATATCAAATTGATAGAGCATAAATTATAGTATTTTACATGATTTTATGATTAATTATTTATGCCCTATATGTTCAAATTGAATGAAAAAATGCTTAATTGGTGTTATATTTGTGTCACAGTGAGAAAATTAATGATCGAAGGAAATTTGCTGAAAATTGCACCAAGAATTCAAAGTTGGGGGGTTGAAACAAAATTTTGAGAATTAGTAGACGATGTACAATGTTGATCTGTAAACTCGACTGCTCGCTAGTTATCACCATAAGTTGCAAAGTGAAGATTGAAGCACAATGAGCATTGCCGGATGCATATATCAATTTGAAGACATTTGGCATCCTTTCATACATACATATATCTTTGAGGGTGAGTGACATACAATATATTTTGATAACCCTACTTCTCGATCTAGGGTTCCAGCTCATGGAAGCCTTTCAGCCTAGGGCTGGAGGGCAGCCCCCATCGCCATCTACTAAGCCTTTTTCGTCTCTTTTCTATTCTGAATCCCTCTCACCGATTGATATCAAAAAACCAGTAGTGAATAAAGGTGAACTTACTGTGTTCTTCATACGAGATGACATAGATAAGTTAGCCACCCCTTATAAGTTTTTTGTCTTGGGTAAGTTCTCTCATGGTCGGCCGAAGTTGAAAGAGATCTGAAGATTCTTTTCTACCTTGGACCTGAAAAATTCATTCACAATAGGTCACTTGGATGCACGTCATGTTCTCCTACGTTTTATCCAGGAAGCAGACTTTCTATGTATTTGGACTAGGGGAATATGGCAAACTGGGAGGTACCCGATAAGGGTTTTTCATTGGACGCTAGATTTTCATGTATATCAGGAGTCTTCATTAGCACCTGTTTGTGTATCACTGTCATGCTTGCCTATTCACTTTTTTGACAAACACAGCTTGTTGTCAATTGTGAGTATGATCGGCCAGTCATTGTATGTTGATGCAGCTATTACATCTTTAACTCGACTCAGCATGGCTTGTGTATGTGTAGAAGTCGATCTCTTGCGTCCTATTCCAGCGAGTTTGGGTGGGTATGGTTGGTGATGTGAATGGGTTTTGGCAGCAAATTGTAGTTGAAAACTTATCGAAGTATTGCACAAACTACTGGCACTTGGGTCATGCGAAGGAGGAGTGTAAATCTGATGAGAGTAACACCAATTTTCAACATTCGGGGTAAGTAAATTGCTAATGCTGATGTTGAGGGTATGAAGGCAGATATTAGGGGTGGGAAGGGACCAAGGGCAGTGTATATGCTGGTTGGGCATTTTCGAAACTTATCTATTGGATAGCCTAGTGCTAATCAAGACATTCAGTTGGGGTTGGATACGCAGGTTACCAAACAAACAAATGGTGATCAAATAACTAATCAGGTGGAGTTGGCAGCCCAGGTTTCAGAGAGAAGAGTGAACAAGTTTGCGGCTGCTATCAAGGGCAATTCAACAGTCACGGTTGTTGAGGATGCAAACAATCAGCCAATGCACGGAGCTGGGGCTGTAGGGAGCAAGGGTGATTTCTTGTCATAAGGGGGAGAAATAGGGTCAGGGAATTCGCGTGTGAGGTCTGGACTCAACAATCAGTTTGAATGATCATGTGATGCCACTACTAAGTGATGACAGCCTGTAGGTCACTAATATAACAGTTTCTGGTCTAGAAAATAGTTGCATCATAGAGAGGATGAGGATGGGTTGGATCCTAGTGTTGAGGAGGAATTTTAGGTGGCGCAATTGCGATCTACTGTAGGTAATCGTCTCCTAGAAGCTCTAGTGGCTTGGTGCATAAGCATAACAAGCCGATATCCTCAGCCGCTGGGATTCTTGATGGTTTCATGGCTGTTAAGGCTGACAAACCAAAAGGTATTCATGCAAAATTTTCGTCAGATAGACAGCTGAGGTTGAAAGCAATCAACTCGCACAATTCTTCCCAAGTCTTATTAAATGATTAATGGCATGTTTTGGAATATTTGAGTCTTCTAAAACTCCAAATTTTAGAAGACTCAAAAAAATTGATTCAAATGCATCGAATTCAAATTCTAGCTATTTGTGAGCCCCGGCTTCGGGTGGAGAAGGCTGAATGTTATTGCTATAGGTTGAATTTTCATGGTTTGTTGAGAAATTCTGCGACTCTATTTTATTATTTTTCCAAGAAAGCTTTATTGGTGTAGTCATTGGCGAAAGTTCCCAACATGTTTCGGTTAGATTTTTCCATACTCATTTACCATCCCAACTCACTTTATTGTTTGTGCATGCCCAATGTACTGCTGCTGATAGAGAGGAGCTTTGGGCTAATTTACTAAGAGACAACCCAAAATCAGGTGCATGGCTTGTTGGTGGTGACTTTAATGTAATTACGGATGCCCATGAGAAGAGAGAGGGATGCCTTTTCAATCCCTCTGAAGCAATAGATTTTGTGCAATTTCTAGGTGATGCGAATCTCATTCATATAGGGTTTTTTGGAGCAAGTTTGACATGGTGTAACAATCAACATAGCTCTACAAGGATTTGGAAACGGTTAGACAGGGTGTTGGTAATGAGGGGTGCCATGATACGGGGTTAAACTTGTCGATCTCACATTTAACCTGTGAGCTGTCTGATCATGCCCTTCTCCTCATCTATGTAGCTACTAGATTGGATAACAAACTGCGGCCTTTTTGATTTTTAAATGTTTAGACGTTGCGAGAAGATTTTCTACCTGTTATTAGAGATTCTTGGGATCAACCTTGTGACGGGTCTCCTATGCAAATTTTATGTCATAAATTGAAACGGCTTAGGGAAGCCATCCAGTGATGGAACAGGAGGTGTTTGGGGATATCTTTCAGATAGTCAAGCAGAAAGAAGAGGAGGTGCGGCTTGCGGAGGTTTGGATGGAGAATGACGAGTCAAAGAGAATGCGGGCGGACTTGCACTTAGGTCAAGCTAAGCTGCGCAATGCTTTGTGGGTGGAGAAGCATTTTTGGAAACAGAAAGCTCGCGTAAAGTGGCTCCAAGACCGGGATAGAAACTCCAAGTTCTTTCACTTGGTGGTGAAAAAATAGAGATTGAAATTGGTGATCCATAAAATAAAGAACGAAAGAGGTGAATGGGTTGAGTCTGAGTCGGTGATAGGGGAAGAGGCTGTGCGGTATTTTGAGAAGATGTTCATAACTCAAAAAATTACTCTGTCTCTGTGTTTGTTATAGAATATCCCTAAACTTTTGTCATAAGAGGACAATGCTATGTTGGAACAATTCCCCACTAAGGAGGAGATTTGTCATGTGGTATTTGATATGGATGGGAAGAGCGCACCTGGTCGGGATGGATATATGGGTCGGTTCTTCCTTTTTGTCTAGCCAATTATTGGAGATGATGTGGCTAGGGCAGTGTGTAGTCTCTTTTGTAGAGCAAAATTACCGAGAGTTTTGTAGACACCAAAATTTCATTTATTTGATTTTTAGCCATATTTCTTATTTAATTCATTTTTTTCCGTTTTATTTGCGTTATTATTCTCATTGATTGAATGATAGTTAGGGTTTTCAATTATTTTATAAATTAGGTTCGTTATTTTTTTTATTTCTAAGATATTTTGCATTAAATTTCTGAAAAAGGAAAATCCCCATAAAATTTCAAAAATGTGTTTTTAATCCTCTTAGATTTAATTTCTTTAAGATAAATGAAAATTTTGCAAGGTAACTTCGATTAGGAATTAACTTTGTTTGTTTACCTAAATTAATTTTGGAAAAAAAAAGGAAAGGAACAGATCCTTGCGCGCGTGCAAATACAAGCACTATTCATCATCTCCTTCGTACGAGGCCACAAACCAGAATTTTGCAGCTGGCAAGGTAAATCCATTTCACTTCTTTTTGTTGTTTTCCTTTTTCCCCAAACACAGGCCACCTCACCCCAATATGTAACAAGGAAGATTCCAGAAGAAGAATGATCGGATGGCTTAAGTTTCTTGAAGGAAAAAACTCAGCTCTCATCCTCACCTTTGAGGTGAGGGTTTGAGAGTTTTGTTTCATATAAAAAGCGAAAGAAAAGCTGGGAATCTAAGGGGGGTGGCAGCTAGAGTTGAGAGGATTAACTACGAGAGAGTGAAGGAGAGAAAGGGAGGGGAGGTTAGGGTGGAGAGTAAGAAAGAAAGCTACGGATTTGGAGAGGAAAAACCAGAGACTGAGTAAACCAGGAGCTTTGGGGGGCTTGGAAAATAGAAAAGAAAAAGAGAAAAAAAGAGAGTGGTGGCTTGGGGAAGCAAAAGAGAGAAACTGAGGTAGAAAAAGAGTAGCGGCTGGAAAACAGAGAGAAAACTGAGGAAGGAAAAGAGATCGAGAGCAAGAGAAAAAAGCAAAAGAAAAAGAGAGACCTTTGGGTTAGAAGAGAGGGGCTACGGGAAAGAACCAAAGAAAGAAAAAGTGGAAAAGAAAGGAGAAAACAGGTAAGAGGTTTCTGTGGGAAAGAAAGGGAAGAACCGAGAGAGCGAAGGAATAGCCGGAACTGCCACCGTTGCTGTCAACTTTCACCGGGAAAAGCACTGTAAGGCTTTCTTTCTCCCTTCTTACCTTTAATTTTTGCTAGCGAATGGATGAAAATAAGAGTTATTGAACTGCTTGCTTTTCTTCTTCTTCTTTTAGCAAGAAATTTTTTAGCTTTTTCTGATGTTTATGCATTCGTGTGAAGCGGCTGTGATTTCTGTTGCTGATAAGAAAGTTGATTGGGTTGCTATAAGTCTTGGGTTTTGCTACTGCGTAAATTAATGAATCAGTTCAATTTTGTTAATGCAACTCACTGATTTGAAGAATGGCCCAAATGACAATTTGGAACCGAAAGGATGAACCTCATGTGTTTTCTGTATGCATTCAATAGGAATTCTAGCCAGTCCAAGGCTGGCCGGAGCCTGTACGTTCACCAGTTGGGAATGGGGGAAGGAATCCTTGGATTTTGAGTTGTTTTCCTTTCATTTTGCTGCCTTTGTATCTTATAATGGCTTAGTACGTACTTGAGGTTGCTGAAAACTCAAAGCTTTAGAGGTTGCAGAAGTTTCTTTAGTTGCGGGAAAAGCTTGCTGTCAATACTTTCTTTATTCTGAATTTTTGTTGTGTGTAAATCTAGAGTTGGGGTTTTAGGCAAGAAAATATAAAAGATTTGTTTTGGCACATCATTCGAAAGCTTGATTGGGTTTGTGGTATGCTATTCAACTCATACGATGCCTGCTGATGATGAACTCGGAAATGCAGCATGGTTTTGAATGGAATGCATGATCTTGTTTTAAAACTCCTTGTACAGACATTAGAAGCTGAATAGATGTGATCCGTGGGTTGCAAGTTCTGTTCTTAGTATCTTGTTTGTTTTTTTCATGATTTGGGTTGTTTTCTTGAAGATTTGGGTTTGAAGTTTCAGCCAATGTTCACATCACTTTGCTGCATTTTCTTGTCTAGTTACCTGGTTATTTTTTCTGGGGATAGATAATGGTGTTTAAGTAATGGTAATAGCGATGGGTTGAAGTTATTGCATTTGGTTTTGGTTGTCGAATTAGTAGATTTTACTTGAGTTGCTTCACATAAACACATCTAGGTGAATGAGGAAAGATTGCTGAAGTCTCCAAGCAACGAAAGTTGCAGCAAGCTTTTGTTGTAGAAAGCTTCATCGTAACTTTGCATGAAACTTGCATGAAAAACTTTCAAAATATGGAAAAATTAATCAGTTTCACTCTTTTGAATTTCAATCGTTCTTTTCATGTTTTAATCATGTTTTAGGTAGGTTTATTTTCTGGTTTCTTAAGAAATAATTAGTAGAACTCCACTAGTTTTAAACCTTTATTTTTGACTTCCAATCTTAGTAATAATGATTTGACCCTCAACTTTCTTTACTTCTTTCAATTGGGTCCTTATTTGTTTTAATTTGTTGAATAGGGGTTATTTACTTTTATTTAAATGCTTTGATTGATTCAATTTTGTATTTATTTCCATTTCTTGTGATTATTTGTTAATTAAAATGATGTCTTGACCTTTTTTCTTTATTTTGGAGGGTAAATAAGAAAATTTCACTTCATTAGGTCATCAAATCAAGGGAGGTACACTCTACCCTTTTATTTGATCTTACTTGATACTACGTGCTCTTATGTGACTTTATTTGTGCAATTGCATGCTTTTTTTGTGTTTTTATTTTATTTATTCGATTTATTTGTTTTAATTTTATATATTTATTTAAATTTAATTTTTAATTATTTGGAAGGCAATTAAATGCCAAAATTGTAATAGTTAGGTTATTATTTTATTTTATTCTTTACCCTTTTAGATTGTAGTTAGGGCCCCTCAAATGTAATAGTTAGGTTATTATTTTATTTCATTCTTTATCTCCTTTAGATTGTAGTTAGGGCCCCCAAATGTAATAGTTAGGATTTTATTTGCTTTATTTGCTTTGTGTGTCTTGCATGCTTGTGTGTTATATGTTTACCGCTTTCCTAGGGTCTTACATCTAGATATCATGATTATGTGTTATGTGTGTTATGTGTTTTATGTGTTTATTTGCTTTATTATGTTTTATATGTTTTATTAGACTATAATAAATACATGACGTCACCACACTAGTCCAATGCTAGTTGTGGTCCCTTTTACGATTCCACACTAGTCCAACGTTAGTTGTGGCCCCTTTTCTTGATTTCTCACTAGTCCAATACTAGTGCGGACTCATAGACATGGGCTAGTCTAACGCTAGACCCTTAGGGATTGTTCATGCGTTAGATCATGTTTTGTGTGACCCTTCTAATATTTGAAAATATATTGGCTTATGACCATGTGTTTTATTATTATTTTTAATGTACTTTGAACGAATTAGACATAAATATTGTTGAAAAAATTCTTGGTTTATGTACTTTTTAAGAATTATTACTCGTTCATGTTTAGTTTTAATATTACAGTTTTGTGAATGTTAAATCAGTTTTACAACTTAACAATTATAGCAATTATATTAAGAAAAATGAATAATAAGTGAGCTTGGGCTAAGCCTGAATAAGGCTCACAACTCGAATATTATGTGAGTTGAGTATGAACTTTACATTTATTAACCCGAAACTCATAGCCCGAAACCCGAAGGTGTTATAAATTAAATGAGCTGAGCTTGGGCTTATAAAAGCCCGGCTCATTAGGCCGATTGACAGGCCTAGTGTTCATTTGTTTGAGGTCTAGTTAATAAGCAATGAAACAATTTGTCAAAATTCTCTTAAAATTATAGATATTCTGTTACAACCTAGCTGGCCCAACGCCTACTAAGAAAGGTCCAATGCAGGCCCATTTTCAGAAGACAAGAGCATTGTACAGAAGCCTAGGACTAGAGTCTATGTTACGGTGATAGCAAAAGGTGATAACCAAGAGCTTTCGTCACCCCCAGAAGTTGAAGTACTAGCAACTAAAGCATCCTGCATAAAGTTACTAGAGAAATGAGAAAATATAAAATCGTAATCATCATTCGATGAGTATCAAGATACTTGTTAAATGTGTAAAACATGGCCATTCTGTAACATCTAATGCAAAGAAGTAAACAAGCCTATGCAATTGAGTTGAACTTTAAACTCAAAATGGTTTTGGAGATGAGTTTTTTAGCGCCACTAATCTTGTGTGCAGTGAACACATTTAAGGTCTAGTAAAGCTTCAGATTTAAAAAGAAATCTTGTTTGTCACCAATGCTACGTGTATGAAAGCCCAAAATTGACCTCATGTAAACAACTGAAGGATAGCAAGAATAACAACCATTGAATAGTTTTTTAGCGCCACTAATCTTGTGTGCAGTGAACACATTTAAGGTCTAGTAAAGCTTCAGATTTAAAAAGAAATCTTGTTTGTCACCAATGCTACGTGTATGAAAGCCCAAAATTGACCTCATGTAAACAACTGAAGGATAGCAAGAATAACAACCATTGAATATTGCTACTAAGAAGATCAATATACGTAACCTTAAAAAAAAATAGAGAGTTTATCTTGCATAGAAGGCAAAACTAGAAAGCATTCTAAAACTCATATAGAATCGAAAAAAAAGCGCCAAAAAAAAAAAAAGCCTAAGATAGAAGAGAAAAAATTCCTTAGGAAGCAAGAAACATGACACCAATCCTGACGCAAAAGCCACGAGTTGGCAAGGAAACTATTCCCAAAAGACTTGAAAACATGATTATGCTTTAGCAATGTTCCAATTAAAAGAGATGCATAAGTGTTAACACACCACAGAACTCTTTATGATGTCAAATAGAACCCCCATGTGGATAAAATTTTAAGCACCAAAATCTAGCACCTCCATAGTTATTTCATCCCAATTCAGCAACTCCATTACTAGGAAGGACTAAAATCTAATGACTTATGCCTGAAAAGGAAAAAAAAAATCACTAGAAGTATTAGCATTGCTTTTGCAGACATTCAGATCAATCATCTAAAGCCTGTTGCAAAAGGATTAAGCCTAATCGAAAAAACCACAGTACCAAAAAATGAGATATAAAGCAGAATAATGCCCCCAAACATAAATTATGTCACCTAATTTCATGGGCTTCTACTTGGCATTTTTGAAAGACCAACTTCTGGAAGTGAATGGATGTCGTCATTGCCATTACTCAACATCAACAGCCAAGCAGCACTTCTTTGTGGATTTCTGTGTTTAGTAGAGTTTCTTGCTTCTGTTTTCGTAGTTGAGGCTTAGGGCAAACTGTCTCATCATTTTATATGTGAACCTCCCAAAAAAAGGTTACTTATCTCCAATTTGCACACAAAAAAATGTAATGAAATTATATCACTTGTATTTGTATCCTATATTTTTATCTTTACTTTACATAAAGCATCCAAGGCTGAGAAATAGTGGATTGCAATTGATTCTCCCAGTTATATTGTGATTCCACTAGTTATTTTGTCTTTCATGGTCTTTTTGGAGTTGCAGAGTTACATGGGGACTTGTTTTGCTGCTGTTCATTTTTTCCTTACTAATTTTCTTTTGGACCATCTTGCCCTTTTGTCTTGGTTATCCTACTATGTTTGTGTGGATTTTGGACATATTGGTCTTTTGGCACTTTGGGAGCTATCATTCCCCACATGTTTTTGATTCATTTGTTCCCCACACTAGGGAAATTAGGCTATGCAAGGCACAACCTTGGTCCTCCAAAATGCTCTTACTTATGTCCCTATTATTGTATATTTCACATTATATGGTCCAAAGACTGCATTATCAATGAGCTCTAATACCAATCCTAATCACATGACAAAGACATAATTAACATAAGTATAGCTTAATAACATAATTGTCATTTATGTAATTGTCAAGTAAATCTAGAAGCAACTACATACCTTCCAATGCAATCTTGTCCTAAACAAAGAGAGGGTAACATGCTGATTGCTTAATTCATATTTCTTGATAGTTATATAATATCATATATTAGGATCCATTAAGTTTTAATGATAGATTGAATCTTAATGGATCCTAAAATGTGATGCCAGAAAGATAGTAGTCTAGCAATTCAGTAGTACATATCATAGCATCAAGCTTTTTCTTCATAGGGCTTATCTCAGCAGATTTAGGAGGCGCTGGATTCCTATCTTCAGTGGAATCCTCCTCAACAGTCAGCGGAGAGATTTGATGACCTGTTTTCTCAACAAATGGTGCAATAGTTTTAGGTGCAATTTCAAAAGCCAAGCTCCTATTCACTGTAGCTTTTTATGAGAATGTTTTTTGTATAGTATCGGAGAACTTAGCAATTGTTTTATGGACATTTTTTGTTGTTAGGCTGAAGCACTCATCTTTACTGGTAGGATCCAAAATCTCAAACCAAAATCCATGAGCCAAAACACTTGTAAACAAATTACTTGGATAATGTTTCTAGCTTAAACAAGACAACTACAATGTCTATATTGCCTATAAATTTGTGAGCCAAAAAACCTCCAAATAAGCAAAAGAACATGATTTCTATTGTATCTTGATAAAACAATGATTTCTCATTTAGGAAGACAATGGAGTGCTCCGTTAGTGCAACTAAATTGTTACATTGGCAAATTAGAAGCTTGAAATTCTTATAAAAAGTGGACACAAATGTCATCTCTCTCATTGTTACAACCACAAAATATAAATTAGAGGAAAGAAATAAGCAAGAATTGCACCCATTGCTAGTTGAGAGAATAAGTTCAAGCTAGAAATTAACCATTTAGAAAAATCATAGTTTGATCCTTCAAAACTTCTAACCGAAGATAAAGATGAAAATAATGCACATAAAATAGAAAAAATCAGCAAGTTTATAATGGAAAACCCAAAAGCAAATAGATTATACCAAGAAAAAGCACATGCCAAATAATAACAAGAGTGGAGCAAACAAACTTAGCAAACAAACTGTAAATGTGATAACACAAAATAGTAAAATTATCAATTTTCACTATGAAAGCGAAGCGGGAGAATATAAGATGGAGGACGGGGAGAGGGGAATGCATACCAAAGTGGGCAAAGATGATACCTCTTAATGAAGAACAATACTTATCTAAATTTCAAAACTATATCTAAGGGAAAGAAACGTGTAACAAAGAATTAGAATTGAACTAGACCTGCCTATCACAAACAATATAAAAAAGAAAACGAATCAAATTGAAAGATAGACTCAAAGGCAACAAAAAATAAAGGTGCTTTAAAGAAAGATTAATCTATGGGAACCAATCAGCCAAAAAAGTTTTCAATAATCGAAAGCATAGGTTTCTATCACTTCAGCTGGAAAATGGTGGAAGAATCTAAATTGAATTTTCATTGAGACCATCTCTATTTAATCCAAGTGAGTCTCATCATTTTCGACTACAAATTACTGTCCAACCCCAATGACGTGGTTAACCATTCCTAGTTGATGCTTTATTGACATGTTAAATAGCTAAGACAGATTGAGAACATATGAATGTAAAATCTATTAGCAACCCAAGAATTACATAGGCACAGAATCAAAAAACTCTTACACTAAAGTCAAACATAAAAGACATGCATAACAAAATATATCTGTAAGTAAATGCACAAAGTATCAAATTTTACCAAACAATAGCAAGATTATCTATCTGAAATTTAACGAAAAGAAGTGACTAAAAATCAAAATCTTGAGCAAACATGAATTATGTTTGACCATAGTTCTTGTTTTAAGCCACCTTCATGCTGGCATCTGACACTAATTGTAGGTTCACAAATAAATATTTGGATAATCAAACTCGTAAATGATAATGGTTTTCAAAGTGTACCAAGAATAAAAAGTGTGTTCCTAAGTAGTTGAATAGGAAAAGCAAATTTACTAGGCGTACTGCATATCTAAGTGACCTAACATTGATTTTGTGTTGTATTACCAAACCAACAAAACCATTTTGGTTGAAGAAGAAAAAATTAAATTAAAACCAAACACAGAAAACATTGCTCATCAACTCAACAGACAAACTTCATTAAGATTTACCATATCTAAATTCATATTTAGTATAGACAATCAAAATCCATAAGAACAAAAGCATGCAGAGCATCAAATAACAACTGATAAGTATCTCAAGCAAATGAAGTCATGGGGTTGGTATAAATATAACTTTGAAACCTAAAGGAAGATTAATCAAACAAGAAAAGACGTTAATTTGAATATTAAAAATTCAGAATGTTAAGCCAAATGCCATAACTCAAAAGTCAGGTTATATAGTAAATCATAACTATTTTCTCTTCAACTAAAACATGAATAAAAGAGGATACCTTAATTAGGAAACCGGGTGCCAAAATTTGTGACCTACAACCTACAGAATCGCCAATAAACTACTATATTAGTTTTATTACTTGGAATACTTATAGGAGGGTAGGACTTTTAACTTTTTTTTGGGATAGCAAGAACAAATTTAGGCCTAGAAAGGCTAAATTAGGTTTGATAATTCTTTACAAAAAAGAAGTTAAATTTGAACTTCAAGATATAGAGGGCTTGAAGTTTCTTTAAGATGGACAAACATTATATTCCATATATTGTTATAGCCCTAAAGCATACCTCAAATGGAATAAAAAAATGCTTGTTTAGGTGTTAAACAAAAAATTAAAATCATGCATCAAAAGTTAGATGGATAGATATTTAGTTTCTTACTCTAGCTCAACAAGAAGGTTGGAAGCCGGAAACTGAGTGAGGAACCTTCATCTTGTATCCTGCAATATCATATATCGTCGCCATATATCATACAAATAACCGACCAAAACATTATAGCTATAACTTGTGATAATCCCACCTCCCCCTAGGGCGTACCTTAGGGTTTAGCGAGTCGCCTGCCCAACTTTCGTCAGGACTCACTAGCATTTAACTTGAGCAAAGAACTTACAACTATAGAAAAGAAATAAAACAACGATTCCAAGTTTAACATATACATTGATGCTTAATCTAGCTACAAGGCTTAGACACGCCCAAATATATCAAAGTGTTTACAATCCAGGTGCAACCAACCCTAGTCGAGCACTAGCGCGAGTACAATTGCAAAATTTAAAAAAAAAACTAGACTACGCTAGCCTGTACAAGTTTCACACCTTGCTCGTATCCCTTGTAAGGAAAACAAAACTAAAGGAATGAGCTAAAAACCCAGTGTGGTTCCCAAACAAATAATCAAGAAATTTAAACAAGGACATTATTCATTGAAGAATAATTAATCGAGAAAACATTCACCAGATAAAAGCAATGAAAACACACTCATTAAAAGGATACATGCTCACGTGGAGCCATTCGTTCATTCACTCACCAACCATTTTCCTTATTCCTCCAATTATTAGAAAAACATTTGCAAGTGAAAACTCCTCCAGTGTTCTTGACATTCATTCATTGATTTCATTTCCCGCCTCTAACCAATTCACTGGCCAGTTCTCCACCAACCTTCGTGGTCATACTCGAGTATACCAAACATTGTCCCAGGGTCACCAGCCGCTCGATCGAGTCCGCTTCTGGCTCGAGTCGATTGGCAACGAAGGGCAAGGGCCCAGTTCAGCCAAAAGGCTTAAATTCATGCACAAATAGCATTCAATCATTGAAAATTCACTTTGGCTTAGGTCGAGTGCGATAAAGTACACACTCGCCCATCGAAAATCCATTTAGCAATCCTTGGAAAGCATTTAACACTCAAGCAAACATTCACAAATAGTCACATAGTCACTTATTGTACAAACACACAAGGAACACTCACCAGTCTAAGCCAAAATAATGTCAAAACTTTCCTTCCGGATTATGCCCTTGATCACCAACAAACCCTAAGAATAACCAATCCTAAATTGAAGTGAGCAAATATAATTCAAAGTTTTCTAGCTAAAACTAACACTTTTCATCCTAGTTGATACCAAATCTTGGTCAAAAACAACTCAGATACTCCTATTGAAGTGCATTCAAGGATACATATGTAATTTAAGATCCAACTAACCCCAAAATCAAACATTACATCTTACTAATATTCATAAGAGCAAGTAATAGAAATTTGGGCAGCATGCCTTTTGTACTTAGCTATTTTCCAGCCACCTAGGGCTTCATTTCTTTCCTCAACTCAGCCCAAATTCACACATAAGCAATCTTAACACAATAGCCCTTCAACTAGGTTCAATGCCATCCAAATACAAGGCAATTCTAGCAATGCAACCATCAAAATCAAAGTTGGAAACCAGTTTTAAAGACAAATGGCTAAGTAGCAGGTTTGACATCTTCCGGCGTTTTGGTCACATTTGGAGCTATGCTTATCGGATTGGGGTAAATTTTATGGAATTTTTAAGCTAATACAGAGACCTACATTTCCTATGAAGACATCGAAACCCAGTTCATGCATTTTCAAGGTCAAAATGTGTAATCTCAGAGATAACAGAAAGCTGCCTGCGAAATAGGGCTTTTAGGCAGTCAAGGGTATTTTAGTCATTTGAAAAGATACAGTACTTAGATTGAGTTGAAATTTTACAGGTAGATAGGTAACTCCATTATCTACAACTTTCATGTTTTGAGAAAGGACTGATTCGGCCTTTATCATGGACGAATATGTAGGTCAGAAACAGGGCAGATTCATCATCAATGCTGGAAATTCACTTCTACTCTAAAAATTCATATCCTAGCTCAATACTATCAAGTACTATATCATCAAAACCATCAATTACTAGCCCAATACCACCAATTACTAGGTAACCAACCATAATCAAGGCTGAAAAATGTAAACCCTAGCTAAACATTCCACTATATCATCCAAAACTGAATCATTAACCATAATAAGCCAAGAACATAAGCTTCCATCCAAATTTAAACAAGATTAAGGAAGAGAAAAGGAAAGGCAATCATGATACGTTCCAATAATTGCTTGTAAGTCAAAATCACACCTCTTTCTTCCAAAACTTTTACCACACAAAGCTTTCCAACCACCAAAAGAGAAGTTTAATCGGTTTAGTTTGGTTGTTTTTACTCAAACAAGGATGGATTCAAGGTAGAAGTTGAAGTTTTCTCTCTTGTGTTTTTCTCTCCTCAAGCTCGGCTAGCCAAGAAGAAAATGAAGAAGAAATGAAGCCAAGAGAAAGATAAGAAGATAGGAAATTGGTTGGGTCAAAGTTTACTAAATATCCAACAAGTGTCACACTTTGACTTGAGGTCAAAATTTTCTTTTCTCTCTTGTTGTTTTAGTCCACATTTTCGGCTGCATTGAGAAGATATTTAGGGCTGATTTTGCTCAAATAATAACAAAGAGATTAAGGTAATAAAGTAGTATTCAAATGGTGTATTGGTAGCAAACGGTGCACGTCGGTTCAAGCCTATGTTCCTTAACTCGCTCGTACTTGTATTTTAACTTATGATTCACTAACTTATTAATAGCACTTATAGTCACACACTTACTCTTATCTAAAATTCACTCTTAACCACCAAATTTAGTACACACACCTCACTAAATCACACTATCGAAATACGCAAAAAACCTAATTTATGCTAACTATAAAACTAAAGATGAAACTCTTGATTCTATGATTTATTGCAACTATGGAGGAAGTAAATGAGTAGTAAAGCTATTATAAAGTGATTTATTCAAAATAAAAGGGAATTTTTAAGAAAATAAGAAGAATTTTGCGAGTCCTCACATAACTAATCAAAATTTTTTTAAAAATAATGAACAATAGAAAATGCTCCAAACAAAAGTCACAAAGGAAATAGTACCTTGGTTGAAATAATTTCCATAAGATCAAAAAAAGTTACTCACCTTTTTCCAAGAAGAAATTACAAATCAGTCTTTCACGAACAAAGAAAAACTTAAATTAGAAAACACAAAAAAATGAGAGCAGAAAGGCAGTAAAGTAACGAACTTTGTTTGTCTTGTTTTCTTCTTATGTTCACAAAGATCGTCAAAAGCTTGAAGTAGCTATTCCAAGATTGACATTCTGCAATAAAAACATAGAGATCAAAAAACTGAAAGTGGAAAAAAAGAAAAGAGTAAAAAAAGAAGAAGAAGAAGATGGAAAGAACAAGTGTAAGGGGGCGGCAGTGAGAAGAAAAGAAAGAAAGAAAGAGCTAGTAGGTTTTCGTATGTGTGGATTGTTGGGAGCAAAGATATTTTGGACCATTTTGAGCCCAAAGGAAAGGATTAAATGGAGTGACAAAGAAATGAGAGATGTGCCACTTGTCAAAAAAAAAGGATATTACATGTGTCAAGAAGAGAGGATGCTACAGTATCTCATCTTATCTTTTTATTATACTTGAGGGAAGTGACCCACTGTCCTTAAATAAAGTGTACTTTTGTGGGGTGCTTTCATATATTTACTAATTATTCCAAATAATAACCACTAAGCCATCAAAAAGGGACTAAATCCCTCTTTGGGTTGTAGGTCGGTAGTTCGAACCCCACCTGCAGTGAAAAAAATTCAAAAGAAGTGACAAAGCACCTCCTTAGTCTAGTCATAGATTAGGGTTCCATTTGGATTAGTTGTTTTTGAAAAACTTTATTGTAACAGTGTATATCAAAAACTTTTGTTTGAGATTTTTTTAAAGTTATTTTTGTTTGTATATTATTATACCATTATATTTAAAAAACTTGTTTTGAAAAATAAGGAAATCTAAATGGAGCTTAGGTTATAGAAATGTTATCGTTGCCATAAAAGAAATTTCAATTAATCCCTTTTCGGTTGATTTCCTTGCAATTTCTCCTTTGATTTGTCCTTTGTAGTCTCTTTCACATTTCACTAAGTGTATTTTGTGGTGCAGACCACACTCTCGATATCAGGCTATCAGCCACTCATCCTTTGTTTAATCTCTCAATTGTTAGATTCCAAATTCAATTCTTAAAACTTGCAACTTGAACTTGGGAAGGGGCAAGTTTTCATCCTTATTGCTTAAGGGGAAAAAAATCCATCCATATTCATGTTCTCCATTGCACTCCACTAGTAAAATTTCAAGAAATCCGAGTAACTACTGGAGCAGTAAAACCCAGCTTAAATAGCCAGTAGAAATAGAAGACGGATTAGAAGTAATCCATTCCCAGCGATGTTAGGTTTATGCTCTTATCAAAAAAAAAAAAATTTTGGTTGACATTTTCCTTTTCTTTCTGTTGCTAAATAGGAGAAGTGCTTGTTATATTGTTTGAGCAAAATCTGCTCTTTTTTTTTTTTTTTTTCTATTCTGGATGTCTTTGATATTGTTTACTGCAGGGAATTTGAAGTGTGTGCAGTTAATTTTTGCATCTGCTCTTAGGTTAGTATGGAGATATTATAAGATTAAAAAATTTAAAATTTTAAGAAATTGTTGTGTTTATGGACCTTAAAAAAAGATGCAGAGATTTGCTTACTCTTTTTTCCTCTGGACTTTTCACTGTATTCTCTCTCTCTCTCTCTCTCAATTTTTATATTATTCTTGTAGATGGGAGAGAAAGAGGAGAAAGAGTATTCACTTGGGGAATTGCAAGTTCCTGATGAATTCTGTAGGTAATAAAGTAGTTGTATATTGTCTTTTGTTTTGTCTCACCACTTTCCAACCTTTATTTGAACTAATATTGCAAATTTGTTAACTATCAGTTGCATTTGGGCTGTGAAAGAAAATATAGCTGATTGGTGTATATAAACAACCTAAGTGGAAGGTTACATCACTACTGCATATTCTTGATGTTCAATAAAAGGTTGTTTGGAATTTTAATTGGTATTTCTTTGGCCCCCTAGAGCTTTTTATTTCAATTGGGCACAAAAAGCAATCTATATAACATTTTCTTTTGTGTATATGAAGACCTTGAATGAAACATGTGCTAGATCCATTCTTTTAGAGTTATACTTGAGTTGAGAATTTGTATGAGCTAAGGCATACGCATTGATGAGATACTTTATATAGGAAGGAACTTCTGCTTTGCATTTTTACAAATTAATAGTCAGAGATAAAATATGAAAATTGATGCATACAACTCTCCTCTCTCTCTCTCTCTCTCTCTCTCTCGATTTTTTGCCTTTTTTTTTTTTATATATAGCTTATGGAGTTATTAAATGTACTTTATTTTCATATCCTATTGGAATTGGTGTAGGGAAATTCAAAAGAATATGTTAAAGGGCAAGTTTTATTGCTAATCTACTGTGAAAAGGACATGAATTCCTGAATAGGAATGTGGTGCTTCATCTCAAAATGTGACACTTCTTTATATGAGCATGGTATAAAAGGAGTACAAAAAGTAAATTGATTCTATTTTTTTTGTAATATAAAATGTTCACCAACTTCCTTTAGATGAAAGGTCATACAATCAATCTCATTTTATTTTATTTTATGCAATTGCAGTTGGATGAAATAGGTGAGAGGCTACATTCTCCAAACCATGGCATTGATTTTCTACTGTAATTTTTTCACACACAATATTAAGCCTTGCTTACAATTGCATCATTTCACTTTACGTGCTTTTGAGAACTTGTTCTTTGTAATTGTTTCTACATCATAATACCTTCCTGTAAACTATTTTTAAATTTCTTGAACATATTTCTCATTTTTTATGCTCTTTTGGGTATGAACATAGATGTGTGTAACATCCAGGAAAGGACTACTGCTTGAACTCTATAGTTTTGCTCATGAAGGGGTTGGCCCTATCATGGTTTGACCTGCTACATTGACTGCCTTTTAACTGGCAACTTATGATGAGTCAAAATAGGTTTAATGCTACTCATGCTATCTTTACTTAAGTATACATGAAAAATTTTCTGTTCCTGATGATCCTCTTGGGTTTTTATCTAGCTTTTAGTCTCTAGAAGAATTAGAAACTAAATTTATGAGTTAATGCTAGCACTCATGAAGTGGACTCCTCTTGAAGAAGGATTTTATCTGCATCTAATATAGGTCACATTCCTTGTTCCTCCTATATATTACACATATAATGCTTACATATCTAATGAAAAAAGAATGAGTATATACATTTATAATTGTATGCAATATGTGGCTACTTCTTGGCAGGCAAGAAAATGAAGTTACTGGGTATTCAAGTCTAAAAGTTAACAGGTCAATTTTGAGCAACAAATTATAACTTAAAAATGGAAAATCATTTGAAAGTGCTCCACCACAACTCTGCTTCCTTTTCATCTGCTATGCTTCTTTCTTGCTGGGTTCACAAGATAAACGAGATATCTAACGAGATTGCTTACAGTTAGCTAGCATGATTTAAGGATGAAAATCTAGAAACATGGAAGTTCAATAATTAGATAAACTATGTTTGATAATTTTTGTCTTGGATGTTTCATGAAATAAAATTAACTTTAAAGGAATGGATAAATCTTATGTGTCATGACTTTAGTAGTCGATTATTGCTAGTTGTGGCATATAATTCAAGGTTATATTGTTGTTATGACTAAGAAGACTGCATTGGCAATGTTTTCCATTAGGCATAGGCAATTGAGTTTAATATCTCGTGAAACTCAACCACAATAGCGGGCGCTATCACCACCTATATGTCCGTTCCTATAGACATGGTCAAAATCCCGTCTTATATTGCAATTGGAATCTAAGCAAGTTGGAACATATAAAAATGGATTTCATTGTGCATATTTGGTAACAACTTTTTCTTCACCTTCTTCTTTTCTTTTTCTTTTTTTTTTTTTAAATTTAAGCTCTACAACAGTTGAGGGAATGTAAATTGAATGTTGAGTTTTTGCTGTTCATTTCTGCAATCTACTTTTCAATAACTTTGTTTTTAGTTGGATGAAAAGATGACAGGGTAATATGAGAATAAAAGTTAAACGCCAAAATAGAAGTTTGATTCATCATATTGTTTCGTTTGATGCTTCAACATTATGTGATTCCAGGTTTTGCATAGAAAAGGTCCTTTATGTCTCTGCAAATAGTATATTTTATATGTTCTTGAAGCATTTGTTCATATTTGGAGTCATTTATTATGTATTTAAGGATATAATTGTTCTTCATTCTAAAGTTTACTTGTTGATATGTTTGTTTAATTTTTTTTCATTCTTTGAATTAAGTTGGGTTGTTTCATTTTTCCCATTTTGTGTTGATTCTGAATATGGCTTCATGTTTCTACAATTATTGATAGAATAGTTAAAATCACTCTCATTTTCAAGTTGAATTTGGAGCTAATGCTGCTAGTCCTCCCGCTACCATCATTAGTGCCTAATTTTAAATTTTCACAAGGTCTTTTTTCCTTTAAAAACTTTTGTAATTTTTTTTCTTAAGTTCAATCTTTTTCTTAATACTTTTTGGGCTTTATTATAGAGTTTTTGCAGTTGTTCATGTTTTGTTTACTGCTTTTGGAGAGGAGGGTATTTGTCGAGGTAAGCTTCAATTTCGTGATTTCTGATTTTATTTTTGTGCTTGGTTGAATCTTCTTCTCGCATAATGCATCATTATGGATCAATGGCAGCACTTTAACATGAGCATTGAAATTATTTAACAAAAGTAGCCAATTTTTTTGTGCCAATATTTTGCTATGAGAGAATTGGCACCATTTGCACACTACACTTTCAAGCTTGTCCTCATGCGACTCATTTTTCACTTTTTTTTCCTTTTCCTTCACTCATACTCTTATCTTCTTTTTGACCATACTTTAACTTTTAACTATAACTAAATTCATGAAAAGGCAATAATTTCACAGAAAGTGAAGGAAAACATCCATGTTAATTATTTTTTTTAAAGGACAAATTAAGATTTTATTAAAATACACCAACACTTTACATATTCTAAGTCACGCAGACAGTCCTTTGATTGTTCTAATAGAAGGAAAACCTAACTTGTCCATCCTGACTTCCCCTCTAGCTAGCTGTGGAAGGGTGCATGGCTGTTCATAAACCCTAGCAGGGTCATGCAGATGCAAGAGACCTACATTAGCTAGCATGTCAGCCACTTTGTTCGCTTCTCTAAAGCAATGAGAGAATTGCCCTGGATCCTCAGCCAACTGCCATATTTGGGTTACTTCTCTACGAATGTGCCAAGGACACTAGAACCGCCGTTGTAAGATGCCCACTAAAACCAACGAGTCCAACTGTACTCGAACCTGTGTATATCCTTTCTGACTACAGAGGCAAAGACCCGTTAATAGAGCCAAGGCGTCAGTGCGCAAACTAGTATTGACCCCCAGGAAAGCTGAATACCCTAACAATACTTGACCGTCTGAATCTCGGAGTACTCCACCCCCACCACTTGTACCTGGATTGCCCTTAGAACACCCGTCTGTATTAAGTGACACTATCCCCCTACCCGCTGCCTGCCACCGGACTAGTCTGAACTACTGTAAGGATGTGGATTGGGAAATTTGTTCAAAAAATTGACCAAAAATCGGTGCCACAGTCAATTTTTGGAACTTTTTTGCAACCACCTTGGTGATGTCCTAGAGGATGCCATGACAGATCTCCCCACAAGACAGTTTAAGCCCTTCCCATACCGTTTTATTCCTCGCCTTCCAGATGTGCCAGCATATAAAGCTTGGGAGAATAGAGACCGGAAGTCATCTCTGAGCATCAGAATGCGTGGAAAGCCATCAAGCAACCAGTCTATCGCGCAGTGGAACTTGAGGCAAAAATATTCCACAAGTGGCCCCAAAGGAATCCCAAATTGCCACCGCTAGTTGTCCCGTTGCAAAAATATGCTCAATAGATTCCCTTTCAGCCGTAAGGCAACAAAAGTATTTTGACGGATCTTGGCCACCAAACTTACCCAAGATGTCATCCAGCGGAAGCCTCCTCAACAGTAGACTTAACATAAAGAAGGACACCTTTAATGGAATCTAGGGATGCCAAATGTGAGAAAAGAGCCAAGAAGCGTTCCGAGATTACCTTACCTCTTGGAAGGCGGAGGATAAGGAGAATTGTCCGGATATCGTTGGCATCCACACAACCTCGTCTGGCCGCTCACCCTCAGGGGTTGGATGCCGTAAGATCATAGCCGTAATGTCACTTGGAAAATATTGAGCAAGTAACAATGAATTCCACCTCCCATCTATAAGAAAGTCCCTAAATGACAAAGCCCCGTTGACCGAAGCTTTGTGGAAGAGAGCTCTAATACCCAGCCAGTTGTCATACCAGAAGTTGTAAGTTCCTGTATATACCAACCACCGCATAGATAACTCCGCTTGTCGGCTCACATTGACCAGCCGTTTCCAGGTAGTCGATGACCCCGCACTATACTCCACCTGACAAGGATGACAGTGTCGACAATATTTTGCTCGCAGAAATATGGCCCAGAGCAATGACCCCATGCGAAATTTTCACCATAACTTATAAGAGAAAGCTGTATACACGTCCCGTAGTAATCTGAATCCCACTCCCCCTCCTCATTCGAAAAGCATAACTGATCCCATCGGATCCAATGATACCTGGTCTCCAGCTCAGTCGACCCCACAAGAAGTTAGAGCAAACCTTTTCGATGACGTTGAACACTGAAGTCGGTATTACCGAGGCCGATAATAAATGCAAAGGGACAGATGATAGAACATGTTTTATGAGAATGATTTTGCCCCCCTGAGATGGAAACTTGGATTTCCACGAGAGGATTTGCCCAAGTGTAGCTTGACTCACCTCTCCATAATGAGAGGCCTTACCCTTTCCAAAATGTAGAGGGAACCCTAAGTAGCAAAAGGGCGCCTGCTGTCTTGGGAAGCCAGTTATACGCTCAATTACCCTCTGTCGGGCCACCGAGGCGGAGGGATGGACCACATATCCACTCTTTTGCCCATTCACCAGCTGACTCGATGATTTTTGGTACAAGTCCAACACCCGAATGATATTCTGTAAGGCTCGAGCAGAACCATTAGCAAATATCAGCATGTTATCAGCGAAGGCCAGATGCGTTACTGGAGGGCACCCACGCGGAACTTTGAACCCCTGAAAGCCAACCTGAACTACTAGGTTGTTTAAAACCCTAGAAAAAACCTCCGCCTCAATCACAAATAACGCGGGTGATAGTGGATCCTCCTGTCGAAGTCCTATACTTGATTTAAAATAACCATAGGAAGCTCCATTGATGATAACCGAAAATCACACATTGGAGATCAATCGCCAAACCATGTCGATAACTCTTTCCCCAAACCCGAAGCGCCGCATATCATTCACAAGGAATAGCCACGATACTCTATCATAAGCCTTGGCCATGTCCAACTTCAAAGCGACATTTCCACCCCTCGATGACTTGCGCATCACTGACAATAATTCTTGAGCGAGAAGATAGTTCTCTGTGATGTTTCTGCCCTTAACAAAACCAGTCTGCTGGGGCAACACCAGGCTCGGCAAGAGAGGAGCCATTCTATCCGCTAAAACCTTGGACAACACTTTGTTGAAGAAATTGCACAGGCTAATCGGTCTGAATTTCGAGAAATCCAGAGGGTTCGGTCCTTTCGGGAGTAAAATAATGGAAGTAGACGTAAGAAATCGAGGTAGTTCAGCCCCGCAGAAAAAACTCAAAACTGCATTATATACATCTTGACCAATCACCTCCCAAGCGAAAGTAAAAAACCTACCGGTGAAGCCATCTGGGCCAACTATACTTTCGCCGTCCATTGCAAAAATGATCTTTTTCACCTCTTCGATAGATGGGTCGGCCTCCAAACGATTATTCTCCTCTACCATGACACTGGCTGGGATCACATGCAGCAGGTCTGTCGCATTGCCAGCAGGCTCAGAGAATAACTCCGAAAAATATCATACAACTTCATTTGATATGGCCTCGTCCGTCTCCACCCGGGCACCATGCACATCTTTAATCCTATGGATTACTCCTTGCACCCACCTCTGCTTCAGGACAGCATGAAAGAATTTGGAATTGCAATCACCGTGACGTATCCATTTCACCCTAGCCTTTTGCTTCCAAAATTACTCTTCCACTGACAAAGCGTGATTGAGCTGTGCTTGAGCCATATTAAGCTCCACCTGAGCATCATCTGAACCCTCATTCTCCAGCCTTGCCTTCGCCCGACGCACTGCAGCTTCTGCCTCACACGAAGCATCAAATATGTTCCCAAACTTATGCTTATTCCACTCCTGGATGGCTCTTCTAGCAGGCAGCAGTTTGGAGCATAAAATCTTCATGGGGGAACCCTGGAACTCCCGCTACCAAGCTGTTCGAATGACATCCAGTTGTGAAACCTTGGATGTCCAAATATTTAGAAAGCGGAAGGCATGCGGCTTGTTATCTATACGTGATGCAAAGGAAATTTTCAGCGGTACATGATCGGAAGGGTGCCTAGCTAAATGAGATACCGAAATGGTTGACGGTAATTCTGAGCACTCCCTATTAATTAGTAGTTTGTCCAACCTCTTCCATATCCTAGCCCTGCCGTGGTGATTCTTGCGCCAAGTGAAGCTAGAGCCAGAAAACCCCACATCGAAAACCTCAGCATCCTCCATGAAGGACATAAGCTCCAATCCCTACGAGCTGCCAAAAGGATGGCCACATTTTGTTTCCTGAGGAGATATAACCACATTGAAATCCCCGCAAATACACCATGGTTGGGAACATGGCTTCTCAAGCAATAAGGCTTGCCACAGCTCTTGTCGCTCTTCTAATGTACATTTGGCATGTACAAAAGAGAAGCGCAAGACGCGTGGTAACCACGGATGTTGCAATATGAGGGAGATGTGCTGGGCTGAGTTCCCAGCTATAGAACACACAAACGGTAACCTATAAAACACCCAAATGTCTGCCTACAAGTTTACCACTACAGCATCAAAAGACAACCTTAAACTGATGGATTCAATGTTCACAACATCTAGTTTTGGCTCACAAATAGCTACCAACTGAACATTATGTAAACGAATTAATTTTTTAAGTCTTCTCAAATTAGGAGTTTTAGAAACTCCTCTAATGTTCCAAAAGATTGCATTAATCATGGGGAAGAACCTGGAGCAAGTTTTTGGAAGATGTTGAAGCTGACCGCAGCTGCCTGTCCGAAGGAAGAATCGCACGTATACCCTTTGGTTTCACTTGTTTGAAGCCTTTCTCTAAGGCCAATGACTGATCAACATTAAGTTGTATCAAGGGGGATGCATTCAGTTCCCCATGGCCTGTTTTAGGTCTTGGAGAGAGGTTACCTGCTGCCACTGATCGTGCCACCTCATCCTCATAACTCTCCTCCTCCTCATCCTCTGCTCCACCCTCCATATGCTCAACTATTTTACCCTCCCGTGCACACGTAATTTGGAACGTAGCTTGGACCGCTGCATGCCCATTCGTCTCCAGCAGTGCCAGGTTCCCAGACCGAGCAGGTTCTGCCATTGCTTAACTGACCGTCTCATCCTCCACCAGAACTTCCTCCCTGCGCTGCCCCACTACTGCCCCATCTGTATTCTCCTGTGTTGGGCGCTCTTTTCCATCACATTCAGGGACATCTGCTGGAGCTGCTGATGTCGCCTCTGGGTTGTTATTCCCTGTAGTCCCAGGGAGCTTCGAAATGCCGTTCGGAGCCCGTTTCCCTTCCTCACCCGCATCAGACCCAACGAGAGTCCTCTCTCGCTGCTCCTCTCGTTGAACCTGCTTGCCCTTGTTCATTACCCCAACCTCATTAGAGGCATCTTTCTTGCACTCCCCTACCGAATGCCCCAATCTCCAACAAGTGTTGCAGTATTTGGGTAGGTTTTCAATTACAAGTTTCTGCCAAAACCCCGCCTCTCCTTCAACAACCACCCACACTCGTGAACAAATAGGTTTTAGCAAATCCACCTCCATACAAACCCTAGCCACACTAGGTCTCGTACCCGCTGCTATTACCGAGTCCAGAAATAGCGATTTCCCCACTGGTGTTCGAATGGAAGTGCTTATCATAGTAATGGATGGGGAGAGCCGGCAAAGATGTCCATACAGGTACCAGAGACGACTCCTTCTGCACATGAAAATTCCTTGTCCATCGAAAGATTCACATGGGGTACTTCCTCAGTTGCCATAACCCTCGCGTCTAGATGCGGTTGAAGTCTGCTTCAGCTGCGCACTTAAGGAGGACATGTCTGTAATCCATGAGACCAATCGAGACCTGATCTCTTATGTTCAGCGTTGAGAAGAATTTACGAATCTCTTCTAAACTGGGTCACCCATGGGAAAACTTTCCAACCAGAGCCCAGCGAAAAGGAGCCGCAAGTTTGTCAGCCTCTTCCTTGGAGAAGACCACGACCGCCTCCCCTTTGTAGGTGGTTGTCAGCTTCACCTGTATTGGGGAGTCGGCAGGCTGTGAAAACAATTGTGAGAAGGATTTTGTTGCGTAAGGTGAACTGAGTTTCCCATCAGCCAAAGGCTGAGGGGCCACCATTGCCGTGGGTATGCCGCCGGCCAACCAGTGAAAAGAAGCAAAAGAAAAAGTAAAATATTCTTCATTCTTAAAATATTTGGTTATGGGTCCAACGTCAATGTTAATATTTGTGCATATGTACATTATGGTTTCTAAAGATTTTTTCTGCTTTGTGTTTTATCTTTTAACTTTTCTCTTGTGCACTTCAATTTGTTCCCATATCTAATGTATCATTTTGTTTCAATTTTCTTTGTTGTTTGTGTTATTTGTTTTGTAGTCCATTTTTCATATTCTTTAGCCAGTGCATGACAGGTTACCAGTATACTCAGATGCTTTTCGAAACAATTGAACATGAATCAAGATTAAAGCACATCTATAGACAATTGTCTGGTTGGTTGTATTATATAAGTCCTATTATGCATATATGGTGCTTTCCTGATTGAGTTTTGCTTTTAGATTTTTGTTTTTTTTATGGTTCTGATCTTTGATTGAGGAAAGAAATGAAAATTTATAATTTTGTAATTTTCACTTGAAATACACATAATTTGTATTGTTATTAAACTTTGGTTGTGTGCATAATATGCTTTTGAATTTATTTTCTCATAACATTCTGCATATCTAGTGATAGATAAGATTACTTGTGGATAATCTCTCAACCAAGCTGCTTTCTGTCTTTGTTGCCCACAAGTTTGTTGCATGGTTGTGAGATACAAGTTGTCATTTTTTTGTTTGATTTTTTCATTCTATCTTATGCATTTGAAAAAATTGAAAGAAATGATGAAAAATGGTTGACAACTCGAGCTATTTGTTGGTTTGCAGTTGTTTTTCATTTTTTACCAACTCATTAATTTTGATTATCTAAAGAAAAAAGGATAACAATAACTATAGAAAATGGATAGTTTATAGTACAATTTGAAGGGCATATTCATTCAAATTAGGTTAGTTATTGTTAGACCCTGAAAATTATAAAGTTCAAATACTGAAATAATCATAGCTGTTTTCGGACTTATGTTTTTTTCGAGTATTAGGTATTGAATTAACGTGTAGTTAAGTGTCTATCAGTTGGCCGTGTCATAGTAGTTTGGTCAAAAATTTTCTTTTATCTTTTCTCTATAATTTCTTATTCGGTTTGTAATTCTTACCTTTTTAAACTCTTTTAGGAAACCATTGGATCAAGTAAGAGATGTCCTTACTTCATCATTCGTTTCGTTCTTACTTTGATTTCTGTGCTTATGATTCCAATTTTGTCTTCTATTCTTGTTAGGAATACTCTAATTCTTTGATAAGTTTTACTTTACATTTTAAAATTCTCTGTCTAACCAGCGAAAGAGTAGAGTAACTCTCATCGATCAACCTTCCGTCAAAACTGTACTTGAATTTCTATGACAATCTATGGCAAACTACTAATGTGCTATGCGCTATTTTGGGTTGCCCAGTCACAATGCAACCAAATCCTTTGCCTAGGATGGAATTATGGAAGCATGGATAGTCTTACATGGATTCATTTTATCTTCTTTTTTTTGGTCTGTATTCTACCTTCTCTTTTCCTTTTGAAGGAAATCTTATGATACTGCATAATTGGCCATGCTATTTTGTGTAATTTTGTACCTGGGTATCCTAGTGAGAAACTCTGCACTTCTTTTATATATTGCATTTCTTTTGGGTGTTCTATGTTAATTGAAAAAGGCAAAAACATTCCAATTACCAAAATAAATGCAAATATAGCCATAATTATTTTCAACTACAACAAAGCCCAAACGAAGACATTTTACAGTTAAATGGTTCTGCTGAATCAGCAAAACAAAAATTTATAGCCCTAACACGCACATAAATAGAGACGTGCATGTCAAAAAATTTAAATCTCATCTCATTCAATAGGGGCTACTTGCATGTACATTTCCATTAAAACCCGTACAAAATAACACCAAAACCAACATTTCCATTAAAATGTATATAATTTCTAATAAACAACACCACCAACTAATAACAATTTATACACATATAAAAAATATAATCCACATTAACTAATAGGGGCACCCTGCATCAAGCGTGGGGTCTAGCCACCTAGTATATACCAAAAGGAGTTGTAATTTGTCTGTTGGGTGATTTTCATATGACAATTTAAGGGACAATTTAGGGATCGTATAAACATCATACAACTAATCCACCTCAGAGTATAAGTAGGTCATGCTCCTTGGATTATGAGTAGGGCTGCAAACGAATCGAGCTGCTCGCGAGGTGTGACGACCCCACCTCCCCCTAGGGCGTACCCCAGGGTTTAGTGGACCGCCTGCCCAACTCTCGTCCGGACTCACTCACTCACTTCAAATAAAATAGTTTACAACTACAAGATTAAATGAAATAACAGTTTCCAAGCTTGGAACGTACATGTACATTCCTTTCTATTCCAAACATTCATACAATCCCAAATATAACAAAAGATATGAATTCCAGATACATTCAATCCTAATCGAGCACTAGCACGGTATAATCACAGAAATTCAAAAACTAGACTATGCTAGCCTGTACCAATCTCACGCCCTCGCTCGTACCCCCTGTAAGGAAAACAAATTTAACGGAATAGGGTGAGCTAAATCTCAGTGAGGTTCCAAATATCAAATTGACTACTAATTAAAAGTGAAAGTATCAAAGTTAGGGCTGCAAACGAATCGAGCCGCTAGCGTCGAGTTCGAACTGGCTCGAGTCGAACTCGAGGTCAAAATATTAAGCTCGTTAGCTCGCGAGCTCGAGTATATATATATATTTATTTATTTTTTTTATTTTAAGTATATATATATTTTTTATTTTTTTATTTTAAGTATATATATTTTTTATTTTTTTAATTTTAATAGTAAAATTACATATATATCCTTAATATTTTATTATTTATTAAGAAAAAAATATTATTTTATTTATTTTTTTAAATATAAAATAATTATTTTTTATTTTTTTCGAGATCGAGCTCGAGCTTGAAATTGTCAGCTCATCGAGCTCAAGCTCGAGCTCGAGCTCAATGAAATTTAGTCGAGACTCGACTCGATTAGGCCAAAACTCGACTCGACTCGGTTCGTTTGCAGCCCTAATCAAAGTAGCAAAGTAGCGAGTATAACAAGTCAAATTAGCGAGCATAAGAGTTCATAAAAGTGAGCAATAACACTTCAAGTAGCAAATATCAAAATGAGCGAGTATAAAAGTTTTGTTTTAAAAGAAACAATAACACGACAAGTAATAATCATTTCAAAGTATAAGGATACAGCTGGCTCTCAAGAGCCAAATTTCTGCTGCATTATTTGATCTGAACTCGTTGACACTCCGTCAACGTTTGAAGAAGCAAACCATGACCGTAGATCTCCACTTTACACCAATTTCCATCCACCAATCAACCCCCTTACTGGGCCCGAACGTTCAAATAAACACGTGTGGTAATATTCGAGTATACCGATTAGTCGATGAGGTATCACTCCACTCGACAAAACAAGATACCCATAGTTCGTTATCTAATCAACCAAATCATTGCCGGCTCGACTCGATTAACTAGCCAGTGGGGTTTGGATCCTCAAGAAGTCGATGAGATAACATCTCCAATCGACTGAATTAAGATAAAAGTACAGAGACAGGAATGAGAGGCACCTCCCACTCGGATTGAGTGTGGTACATGCTGCCGCTCATCACTTACAAGTCAAGCACCAGTATATCAAGTCAATTGCAACAAGTAAACAAGTATATATCACATGAGGGCAAGTGTGATAAAGTACACCCTTACCCGACCAAACCAAGCAAATCTTATCCGATTACATTGGTAAAGGATTTAAATCAAGTATCAAGTTCAATCATGTATTTGGAAGCACTCACCAAAGGTCTAGTGCTTTTCAAAATCACATTCAAGTCCAACTCTTTAGTTGGAGTTCAAATCTGTGATAAAATATCATTTAAGAATGTAAAACACTCTAGACTTCGAAACATAGGAGTTTCGCTTCAAGAAAATCAAATAAATGAAACTTATTTAAGTAGTGGTCATATGGCTTATCAAACTCTAGAAAACTCATGGTCGCTCTTTTAGTTTCGATAGAGAAGTGATTTATACTCTTGAAGTCACACTCAGTATAAAAACTCGAGAAAATCGTCTTTTTAAGGGTCGCTACTTTTACTTTTAAAAGGGTACGAGTTTCGACAAAATTTCACCTTATATACCTTGATGAGAGAAAACTCAAATACCATAGACGATCCAAATCCAATTCAACCTCAAATCTTCGCTCAAGTTGCGAGTACATATGCCTAACCCTCGAGTGAAAATTTGGGTGGCATGCCCTTTGTATTTAGTTATTTTCCAGCCATATATGGCTTCATTATTTTCCTCAACGCAGCCCAAATTCAACACATAAGCAATCTTAATACAATAGCTTTTCAACTAGACTCAATATCATCCAAATACAAGTCAATTCTAGCAATGCAATCATCAAGACCAAAGCTGGAAACTAGTATTAAAGAAGAATGTCTAAGTAGCAGGTTTGTCATCTTTCGGCGTTTGGTCACAACTGAAGCTACGCTTATCGGATTGGGGTACATTTTATGGCGTTTCAAAGCTAAGACAGATACCTACATTTCCTATGAGATATCGATACCCAGTTCTTGCATTTTCAAGGTCAAAATTTGAAATCTCAGAGAAAACAGAAAGCTGCCCGTGAAATAGGACATTTGAGCATTCAGGGGTTTTTTAGTCATTTCACAATTTACACAGTTCCGATTGAGTTGAAATTTTGTAGGTTGATAGTTAACTTCATTCCCTACAACTTTCATGTTTTGAGAAAGACCTGATTAGTTCTTTATCATGGACAAATAGGCAAGTCAGTTTGGTTCTAAAACGGGGCAGAATCACTACACTTGCTGGAATTTGATGTTTCAATGCCTAAAAGTAACATTCATGCCTTGAATCACTACCCCAAATCCCTATCCAACCTCATCTGTGACGCCCCCACTTCTCCCTAAGGCGAACCAAAGGGTATCCGCGGGACGCCTGCCCAGCTCTCGCCAGGACTCAATCAATTTCCGTCCAATCTTAATACCATACTAGACGTTACGATTAAATATCATAAATACAATCAGTGCGTAAGCATTCAAGCTTATCAATATTCAACATCTGCCCAATCATTACATCGGGATCTCGAAATACATCAATATTCAAAATATACATCAATCACAAGTCTAGCCCCAAAGTGCAACGGAAACCCTAAAAACAAGAGTACGCCAAGAGGGGTTTCTCCAACATTTCTCCAAGTCCAATCCTGTTAAGGAAAACAAATCTACAAGGTGAGCAAAACGCTCGTGAGGCCAAGAACACACATGCAAGCACGTAGTCCAGAGAACAGTCCCAAATAACAGTCTAAGAGATAATTACAAGTAATTAATAAAGCCAGTGAAAGTAAGCAGAAACAATTCAAGGATATAGTAGCTCTCAGGAGCTAAGTTCCACTTGCTTTGCCAGTTCATTCGTATATCTTCCCACGATGACTCTCCGTCAACCGGGTTGATATTTTCAAACCGTAGATCACCACTTACTTCTCATCCGTCCACCCTACACCGCTTCGGGCCCGCACGACATTTATAAGGCTATACTCCACGAGTATGCCAAGCAAGATCTCTCAAATAGATCAAGCTTATCATGTGATTCTCATGGCTCACCAAGGTACCCGACCAAGCCCATGCCGGCTCGAGTTCCAAGGTCGGCCTATGAGTTTGGGCGTCCCCCATGTATCAGGTAAGTGTCGAGGAGATTCACTCCACGACGTATGCAGCCATAGCATATCATGTCATGTAATAAAGCATTCGACAGGTTTAAGCATGTATTTCAGGTCATGTAAAGCAGGCAAAACATGTTAAGCATGAGTCATTTGTTTCAAATGAGAACGAGTGTGATAAAGTACACACTCGACTCCATTTTTCAAAACCAGGTAGGCTAAGCATGTAATCCGGTAAGCCAAGCATGAATCAAGTCCATAGAGTTCAAGTAGCCATACACTTGACACTCACCAAGTATTAAGTGCAAGTAGGGTCAAGGAAAGTTCAAGCGTCCACCGTGGGATCCTCTTGAAGGTCCTCGTGTGCGCCTGAGCAATTAATAGTGAATTATTATTCACACAACCCAATTATCGAGAAATAATTTGTGCACTATAATAATCTAGGGAATTTCGTGAAAAGCAATCTTAATTACTTGTAAATCGAGATTCGAGTGGTGTTTCATAAAGTACAGGAGCATTTGGATTTTTATCTTGGAAATTGAGGTTAAAACGTTTGCATAATGTCGAAAGAATAAAGAGTTCTTGGAAACTCTATTTCCTTGAAAGTTGGAAAATTTCAGTTTTGATATGGATCTTTGAAAAATCGTATCTCACTCTATACAAGTCTAAAATTGGAAAACTTTATACCGTTGGAAATCTCTTGGAAAGTACTAAAAGTTCTTAGAAGACACTTTTCCACGAATATAAGTGAAAAGTACTCAAAAATGAGCTTGAAATCACTGTTCCAGAATGTTCAGGATTGAGCTGGGGTTGGTTTTTCGCTAACTTTGGAAATTCGGCAGAATTCACTCATTGCAAACCAGCCCTTGAAATTTATAAATCAATTAGAGGTGCAAGTAAGGTTTGGGAAAGAACAAGTGGATCGAGAATCGGAGTTTCGAGCACCGAGATACGGTAGCTCAAAGTTGGGGAAAATTCGAGACTGTTGAACAAATTCCAGATTTGGGTTTCCGACTTTGGATCTTTAGTTAAGTGTCGAAACGGACTTGGATTGGTGCCAAATTTTTTAGTATAGTACTCCTATATGAAGGGTATCTCTCTATCAAATTTCGTGGAAAAATACCTTCGGAAAGGTGGTTAACCAATCAACCAAAGTTTTGAAATTACTAAGGCAAAACTGCCTTTAGCTCCATTTCTCTCCGTTTCCAAACATTCGGCTAAGGAAAACCACCAAACATGGTTCATCTGTGCAAGAAAAGTCTAAGGAACATACATGGTACATTTGGTAGGTGTTTAGCACCAAGAAATTCATTTAGTAAGACCACAACAAGTCTCACATCAAATCTGTCCAAATCCACGGGTTTTCAAGAACAAGGCAGTCACCGTATTTTGATCATGACTCACTCAATTTAACTCGGAATTGAGCATGGTTTATAGTGTTGGAAAATACATTCATAGGGCTATAATTTCACAGAAGAAATCTTTTTAAAATTCAGTACACAACTAGCTCGAAATCGAGTTTCAAATCACAGCTTCTGTATTTCATTCCAGCAGAACAGAGAAACAGAACAGCTGAGTTCAAAAGAGTGGTGCGGCTCACACACATGGAACCAGAATGTGCATTTTATACCGTTGGAAAGGTGGGAATGTCTAGTTTCAAATACCACTGACGGAACTTGATTTCGACGTCGAAGCATGGAGTTATGGACGAAATACGAACACTGGTCTGAGCATTACGGGAACAGTTTCCAGATTACTAGCTTTGAGAAATAAATTCATTTGACCAACCAAAACTCAGTATTTTTCAATGAAAATTTTTATACAACTACTACAACATGTAAACAACACAATCAAGCCATAAATCCTCAAATTTTTGCATTAAAGTGGCCGAACAAAGCAGGGGCAAAATGGTCAGATTTGGCCTTTGCACCCATCATGAGTTTCCATCAATTTTTCACCAATAATCCACTAGTTTAAGCACTAATCCAACATTACAAACATCATCAAGCATGAAATCAGCCCCCAAGACAAAGGTGGGAGTTCATAGAGCCCACCCATTTCATTTTACACCATAAACAAGCTAACCAAAGGCATAAATGAACTTAACTAGGTAAGATAACCTCCAAATGACAAGTTTCTAAGATTGGATCATCACTCACTTGGTTGGAGGTTCAAGAGCAGAATTTCGGTCACTTTTTGCTCCAGAAAACCGTGGCTTTTCAGCTCTCTTTTTCAGCTTAAGATGATCTTCTAGTGTAGAGCTAAGTGTGGTTAAATTTTGGTAGGATTTGGTGATGGTTTGATGATGATTTTTGGTGAAGGAAAATTTGGAAGAACTTGGTGTTCTTGTTGAGCTCAATGGCTGGCCAAATGAGGGGTGAGGAGAGAGAGATTTTGATCAAATTTAGCTTCCTAAGGAAGCTTCATTTGTGTGGCCCATGTTGATGCAAAAGTCAACACTACTACCGCGCACACTCGCGCGCGTTTCGTGCTCGATTTCTCTCGCTTTTGTTTTACTAGTGCACTAACCCTCTAATGCACTTATGTTCATATAAATATTATTCACTCTTAATTGTCCCAAAATAAGGGTCTAAAGTCCCTCAATTAAAATCACGCGTGTGAAAACGCGTATCTCCAATTTAAGCGCGATAACACGAAGCTTCCGAGAAATTCTTACAACGATAATACTAATAACTATCACTTGAGTATTTAAACATGAAATTACCTAATTTAGGTCCATTGTATAAATCTTTAATATTCCAAGCCTATTGTACTCTCAATCGGGTAAAATTTCCAAGCACTATTCATTGTTCTCACTAAACGCGCTCCCGGAAATTAATTCTTGAAACAAGTCACTTTAAAAATATAACGAAACTATATTTCCACGTAATTAGGTTCAATAGGTCTAGAAAATAATACTCGGAATAAATGAACAAGTAAATAATTAAATAAGCTCAAAATAGGGTTTTAATAGGAGTTTTACGAGTCCTCACATGAGTCGAGTATTAACTCCTCAAATCTCCAATAAATTTGTATCCATGCGTCTTTTGGAAAACTATCCACGCGTGAGTAGTATATGCTCACTTAGAACTTATTCACCTTGAAACACTCGTGTTCATTATTTCTCACTTAAACAATCCTCCGAAAATTGAAGTTGTTACCGGGACGTTTTAAAAGCATAATGAAGACATTGTTTCATACGAATGGATTTAAAATGGTTGTAATAAATTATTTGGGGAAAACAGGTGGATAACTACTTAGTTTAACCATTAATATTCGATAAAAATAAGAAATTTTTCGGGTCCTCACATCATCAACATCATATACTAGATAAACTACATTAATCACCACTGAAATTTTCAAACCCTAGCTAAACATTCCACCATATCATTCAAAGTAAATAATTAACCATAGGAAACCAAGAACATAAGCTTATTTTCCAATTTTAACAAGATTAAGTACAATAAAAGGAAAGGAAACCATTATACCTTACAAAAGTTGCTTGTAGGTGAAAACCAACCCCTTTCTTCCAAAAATTTTACCACACAGAGCATGCCAAACACCACAAGGTAAGTTTAATCGGTTTAGGTTTTGAGATTTAACTCAAACAAGATGGATTCAAGGTTGAAGTTGTTAGCTTTCCTCACTTGTTTTTCTCTCCTCTCACTCTCGGCCAACAAGTCAAAAATGAAGAAGAAATGAAGCTAAAAGAAAGATAAGAAGATAGGAATTGGTTTGGTCAAAGTTGGATAGATTGTCGCCAAATGTCAGTGCGAGATTAAAGCTCAAATTTTTTCTTTTTTCCTCTTTCTTTTGGTCAAGATTTTCGGCCCCCCTCAAGGATATTTTAGGGCTTATATTTCTAAAATAAAATTAAGGAGATTAAGGTAACAAAGTAGTGTTCGAGCGGCAAATTCAATCGGCAACAAACGGTGCATGTCGGTTCAAGTTGATTTTCTTTAATTTGCACGTACTTGTGTTTTTACTTATGGTTCACTAGCTTATTATTAGCACTTCTAATAAAACACTTCCTCTTATCTAAAACTCACTCTTAACCACCAAATTTAGTACACACACCTCCACAATTAATCACACTATCAAAATATGTGAAAACCCTAATTTACCCTAACTATAAAACTAAGGGCAAAACTCTTAATTTTATTATTTCTTACAACTATTGAGGGAGTAAATGAGTAGTAAAGATATTATAAAATAATTTAATCAAAATAAGAGGGAATTTTAAGAAAATCTGAGCGAAATTTCCAGTCGTCACACGAGTCGCTCACGAGCAGCTCAAGTCGAAATCGAGCTCAGAGTATATATATATATATTTTATTTTAAGTATACATATTTTTTATTTTTTATTTTTTATTTTAAGTATATATATATATTTTTATTTTAATAGTAAATTTACATATATATCCTTAATATTTTATTATTTATTAAGAAAAAATATTATTTTATTTAATTTTTTAAAAATAAAATATTTATTTTTTATTTTTTCGAGCTCGAGCTCGAGCTCGAGCTTTAAATTTTCAGCTCGTCAAGTTCGAGCTCGAGTTCAAATTCAATAAAATTAAATCAAAACTCGGCTCAATAAGGCAAAAACTCGACTCGACTCGACTCGTTTGCAACCCTAATTATGAGTTTACTAGAATGCCTTTTGTGAGATGATGATTATATTCGCAAATGGTGCTTATCTGTCATTAATGAAAATTTGACCCTTTTAACTACTTGTTTAGTATAGCAGTAAGACAGAAAGGGAGTGGGTGAATTGGGGTAAAGCCATCCGATTGAATTAAGGGTACGTTTGGTTCTACAGAATTGGAATTGAATTGGATTTGGAATTCTATAGAATTAGAATTCTAAGAATTGGAATTCCAAAACGTTGGAATTATTTTGTTTGGGAAATGCATAGAATTGATACAGAATTCATTTGGAATTCCAAATTCTTTGTTTGGATGCGAGAAGAATTCATTAAGAATTAGAATTGTTTCCATCTAACATTTGCTTACATAAAAATTTTCTTTTTTTCTTTTTCATATGGAATAATTTTTTAAACATTTAGCTAATTGTTACCAAATTTTGCAGGAAAAAATCAATTAATGCCTTTGATAATTTATTTTTTCTTGCATTTAACCAATTGTTATTAAAGCTTTAAAGAAAAAAACCAATTAGTTCCTTTTCTACAAAAAAAAATATAGTATTACTCTTGTTTCCTTTATTCTTAATTAAATTATATTAGATAAAAAATAATTGGGGTATGTAAGACAACAAGATAAAGTTCATTGTGTATGTAAGTAAAGCTTCTGGACAATGATGAACAAGAAAGTAACTATTCGCAAAATAAAAACAAGAAAGTATGAAGTCTAAAGTATCTCTTAACAAGACCACATTAACATGCCTTTTCATGCAGACATGTTTGACCCAAAACTTCAAGAACAGTTTTGAACAAAAACTTGCATCACTTGTTACCAACAAACCATAAATATCTCATCTTGTGCAATTCGTTGATTTTTAAAGAGAAAATTATCAGTAGAAAGGTGTGCTGCCAAACGTACACAAATCCACATGCATAAACAGATATCATGCATGCATAAACACATATGTAAATCCAGTGAAATAATCTGATATTAATCACATGGTTCATGGTTGCACAAGTGAAGTTGCTCCAGTCCCTGCAAGAGAGCTTCTTCGACCTTTTGCAAAGAATGCTGAAGATCATATATTCTCACAACTTGCTGAGCACTAATTATCATGACATGAGTATTGACATAAAAAAAAGATGCATCTCTCAAAATGGTCCATCGCTTCTTGAACAAACCAAATGTCCTTTCAATCACATTTCGAGCAATCGAGTGCAATTCTCCTCCCATTCACTGCACTTTTTTCCCCCAAGATGTAGATATCTTACTGTTACATGTCTTCTGATTCCAGGCTAATCTATGCGAGGTTGCTGTTTCTTCTCCCTCTGCTAAGGACTTAAAAGCAGACGGGAAATGCAACGTGGTGTACAAACCTACGGCCAAGCTCGTCTCCAAGGCAACAGTTTATGTCTTGGCAAATATGGGGCCTGTTTGGAACCTGAGTTTTTTGGGAATTTGTCTAAAACTTTACTGTAGTGCACTGTAGAAGTTTTTGAAAAAATTTTGTAGAAGTTTTTGTAAGGTGAAAAACTTTTTTGTAGAAGTTTTTGTAAGATGAAAAACTTTTTTTCCCTTTTCTTTTTTTTTCTCTTTCTTTCCTTTTTCTTTTCTTTTCTCTCTTCTTCTTCTTCTTCTTCTTCCTTCTCCCTCCCCCTTCCCTCCCCTGTCACCTCTGCCTTCCCAGTTCCCAACAGCCATGGCCCTACCATTTTTTTTTCTTTTTTTTCTTTTTGTCTCTCTTTTTCTTTTTCTTCCTTCTTTTCCTTTTTCTTTTCTTTCCTCTCTTCTTCTTCTTCTTCTTCTTCCTTCCTTCCTTCCCCCTCCCTCTTCCCTCGCGATACCAGACGAACCAACAGCCTCTCTCCCCAATTTTTTTTTCTTTTTCTCTTCCCCTCTTCTCCCTCTCTGCTCCCCTCTCCCCCTCTACTCCCCTTCACCATCCCTCTCTCCCTCCCGAAGTAGAGAACCAACAACCATGGCAGAATACAATTTTTTTTTTTTTTGCTTTTTCTCTCCTCCTCTCCTCCGTCTCCCTCTCCCATTCTCCTCCCCTCCCCTTCCCCCTCCCCTTTTGCCCAATCCGGTCGTTAGAGCAGATCGCAGATGCGATCTGGTAGCGTGTGACCAGAGAGGAAGCGGGAGGGTGGCCAGGGAGTGGAGGGGAGGGAAGGAGAGGGGGAGAGGGAGAGGGAGAGGGAGAGGGAGAAGGAAAAAAAAAGGGGGTAGGCCGGTGTCGGAATAGGTGGCCGGCGCCGGAAACAGCGGCGGAGGTGGTGGTGGCCGGTGATGAAGGTGTGGTGGATAGGGGTGGGGGAGAAAGAAGAAGAAAAGAGGAAGTTTTTTGTGTATTAGATATTTTGAAGTGTGTAGGTTAAAAAATTTGATAAGTTTTTTTCGGTTCCTGTAACTAAAGTTGTTAAAAAACTAGTAGTTAAAAAACTTGGCCAAAAAACTCGATTCCAAACAGGCCCTCTAATTTTTATTATAATTATATAAATTTTGCTGAACTAAATGCTAACTTTTGTACAATATATGTTTATAATTATAATATAATATATACAACGAACTAAATAAGACTTATTATATTATTGTATTGTTAAACAATATAATTATTAGTTAGATATATTATTATAATATATAAATTTTATATTACATAATATATATATGTATAATTTGAAATCGAAATCGAAAATTTCAATTTCAAAAATCCCGTTACTGAATTCGAACCAAATTCGTAAATTTCGAAAACGAAAATTTCAATTTCCATTCCGAATTCAGTCGATAAATCGAAATTTTTTTATTTTACACATTCCTAAGTCCCGAGTGTGAGAGAAGACTAAAGAAAAGACTATAGAGAGAGTCACGTGAAAAAAGGGAATAAATGGAGAGTGAGTGAGAGAAGAGAAGGTGGCACCTAACCAATGTTTTGAAAACTAGCTCGGACTGATCAGTTAGGCCAATTGAACCGCGAATCGGCCAAAACACCGGTCCGATTCTATACCAAATTTGAAAGTGTCAAATAACTGGTCAAGACCGGTAAACTTGGTCGAACTGGTGATTCCTAGTTTTTCAATTTTCCCTTCAATATTTTTTTATGTTTTGCAAAACGCAGCCAAGGATCAATTTGGGACCTTTGCTATTGAAGTCCAGCATGATAACGATTGCACCATCACATCTAATTAATTTCTGTTGATAACACATTTATATATAACAAACCTTCATCTTTCTTTCCTCCGTTTTCCCTACAAAATCTCATCCTCTCATAATTCTTTTTTTCTAGTTTTCAGCTCTCTCTCTCTCTTTCCTCGTTTCTTTTGTCACCCTCTTTTTAATCCAACCTTTTTAGTTTTAATTTATTGATGTTTTCTTCCATCTTTTGTTTTTGTCTATTAAATTGAATAAATTAAAAAAGGAATTGTTTTTCTTTAACCCTAAAAACTAATTATCAAATGCCACAACCATTCACTTTCATCTCATTTTTTGCTTCTTATCAAGTTTGCATCTCTATTTTTGATTTTCTTGGCTTCCTCCAAACTCCAAATTTTTTTTTTAAAGTTGCAATCTCTAAATCCCAAAAACGTGAATTAAAATTTAAATTCACAATGTCTAGTTTCCATAGACGTGAATTTTGTATAATTTCAAAATATTGTGGTATTTTTGTGTTAGATATAAGATTATTTTTTTGGTAGATATAATTGAGATTGAGATGAAATTTATTTGTTTTAATTTATAATTTAAAAAAATTATTTTTGAAAATCCAAGTTCTTTGAAAATATTAAACTTTTCATTATATAAAGTTTTAAATTAGTCCATTGCATGTGTTATTTTGTGCATATATATTTATATAAATTATTTTTTAAAAAATTCATTGAGTCAGAGTTGAACCGGTCTGACTGTTTAAACCTTGACTCGAATATCTCACCGGTTCAATTAACAGTCAAGGTTTTAAAACATTGCACCTAACTGACATGAAACTGATGAAAGTAAGCAAAAACATGGGCAAGAAAGAAGCTAAGGCGGGCAACCCCCAACCGAACTGACTAGAGTTTGTTAGTACTTGCTTGCAGTAATAGTGACCAAAGATAGGCCAAAGAAGAAAGAGTGGCTATTTATTGGGATAATATCAGAAACCTCCTCTGAGGTTTCTTCAAATGTCACTTAGCACTCGTTAGGTTTTAAAAATAATCACCTACCTCTCCCCTCATTAGTGCAAAACGACTATATAAACTTTCACCGAGTACATAATTCGCATATCTAATAAATGGAACTCAAAAAATTAAAGAAAAAGAAATAAAATTCGCTTTCTTCTCTTTCTCCTTTCTCCAATATTTTCTCCTACTCATTTTTTTTGGATGATTATGCAATTTTTTATTTGTAAGCATAGTCAATTAATTTTTTTATCATTTTCTTTTTATGATTATGATAGAGTAGGATATGATTTCTTTGTGTATTTTGAATAAATTTTTATAGTAATTTAGTACAACGTAAAGGTTTATAGCATGGGTTGAGAAGAGGTTGGGGAAAGAAATTCGGTTCATAAGAAATTGATTGTGAACATATAGAGTTAAATTAGTGCTCATGTATTTCTTTGCAAATATCTTTCTTATTTTACAAATTTATATTTTTATGGACTATAGTTTTGTGATATGGTGGTACTATTAGAGATTGTTTTTTAAGTTGTGATTTTTTTTTTGGTAAACAAAGTAGTTTAGGAGTATTTTTATTTAGTAAAATGAGCAAAAGAATAGTTTAGGGTTTTAAAAAATTTTGTTACACAAATAACAAAAGTAATGGAGATAAGTAAAATTTTTAAAATTTTAGGGGTGCTAAATGATATTGAGAGAAATTTCAGGGAAGGTTTCTGATATTATCCCCTATTTATTTTGGCACTTTTAAGGTTTACACTCTTCAAGAGGAATATTTTGTGGGGATTAAGGGGTTTTTTTTAGCTTCCATGAAATTGCGTAGCAAATTCACACGCTTTGGTTGGTTGCTATTTGTTTGAGGTTTAGGAATTTCATGAGTTTTAAATGGGATTGCAGCTTCCAAAGAATAAGAATGCCAATTTGTGGATAACAACCATATTTTTTAAATTTACACATATATTAACAATGTAGTGAATGTAACTCATTTATTCACACAACATTTTTAAAAAAATGGTCTGTAATGATACGTTGAGATGGAGTGTAGGTGTTCATATTTTGAAAAAATAATCTTAATTAGGAAAAACATATAAATACAAGATAGAGTAATAATTACTAATATGTAAATTCATATGATAGATGTGGTAGGATAGATGTGATTTCAGTGTACTGATGAGTGCCCATTAGGTACCCGTTAAAAAAATCCAAAAAAAGGCAAAAAGATCTATGCCATTTTAAGCTCTTGATTTATGTGAGCTTCTATACGAAGTTTGACTTGCCTTAATCACAAATTTGAATCAACCATTAATGTGTAATAGTTCATACGTTTTAAGATTAACAACATTAGTTAAATTAGGCGATTTCATATGTTCAGAACCTTACCATTAGAAAACTTAACTACATAAAGTGGATTATTATGGTAAAACAGAGTAAAATTTTTGTGAAAAAGTATACATTGCTTGGAGGTTTAAAAGCAAGAAAGATTGTTGATTTGTTGTGTATTCTTGTGGTCATTTATGCAAAAAGAACCTATACTCCTTCCGGGCTGTACTAGTCCTTTGCCATAAATGATTATTCCACTCGAAATGGCATATATTATCTCATTAAAAAGGAACTTCCTAACTTGTGCATTATTGTATTTAAAAGCATCACACAGTCATCAACTGCCTTTTCCACAGACAAGGACAAGAGAGCTTCATGAATTGCACTCATAGATAAAGGGATTAGTGCTATAAACTATGTACAACAAAATAAAAGAAAAGGATATGTCCAAAAGCTAATCCAAATGCTTAAGCAAGCAATCTCAAATTTCCTTCTTGATTGGGGTTTTGGGACCCACATTGCTTGGGGCGTGGGGCATGGACCAAAATCGTGTAATACTTTTTAAACAATTTGTAATTATTTTTAATTGTTTGTACATGCTTACAACAAAAGTGTAATATTTTGTTACTATTCATGCGGATTACATACATAATAATTGTGTATCTGTTACGAGATTTTACTAGTTCATATAGAGGTACAAGGTATTCAAAATGTATTACAACTGCCCCATTCCCATAATTTGTGCACATACATAGGGCAGAAACGAGTCAAATGACATCACCACGCACTAGAATGTGCAACCAAAAGCTAAGATGATAGTAGTAGAAAACCTTGTTACATCAGAGACAAAAATAAAAGTTTGACGGACGAAATGTGAAACTCTTGGGAAGTATTTTTGGCTTCATGATCATATGATGTGTTTTAGCCTACATTTTCAGAATCTCTAATTCAAGAAGTTCAAGTTTCATTTCTCAAATTGTTTTCATAGTGTAGATACCTTAGGTGATAATTTTGATTGCTGGGCATGCCTTTTTTTTCTCCTTTTTTTTTTTGTGCAATTTGCCTTGGTTGCCGCTATTGACCAAAAGAAAATTCCTGTAGTAGGCTTGAAATTTTTTAAGAGTTACAGTTTATGTCTTACTGAATTATGAAATGAATCTTACTATCATGACTGTTGTATCAGTTTGGCAAAGAATAAATAACTGAAGAGAATTAATACAGCAACAAAACTTAAGATTTTAAAACTTAGACTGATATTAAGGGTTCTTTCTTTAGCAAGATTGTCATGCCTTGAGCCCGCACGCGCCAATTACATGACATCCGCCGTATTCTCAAATCCCACTCAAGGATACAAGGCAACATTACACTAGACTAAATTTAGAAAGTACTAAGTAGTATAACTAAACAAAGTGCGATACAAATCTTAAATGAAAGGTAGTCTACGAGTATCCAATAAGTTCGTACATTTATTCTCTGGTCGAAACAGCAGAAAAAGAAATAAATAAAACTAACAGCTAGAGATAGCTAGGCTGCTAATTTCCATCTACTTAGAACTAATAAAAATCATTATCAGGGTCTTCTATGTAAATCAACTCATACTCCTCAGAATCTGCAAAAATGATAAAAATTGGGTTGAGCGACTAATCGCTCGGTAGGTAGTATCTAACCCTCTATTGGACCATGCAACCATAACTCTACTTATACATGTAATGACCGGCTTCTGAGTACTCAACTTAGAGATTAAACAGCTTCTAGGTAGCGACCAATAGGGTTCATGATTATCGATTGGTCTCATTACATACATGGGTCAATCGGCCAGACTCTATACCGAACTACCATGATCTTATCAATTGGCCGAACTCTATACCAAGCTACCATGACCATTAAGTAGGACTATAGCCCTTACCGTCTATTCCATGACTGTTTTGAACTTTACTTAACATAAATTCATTTCACACGTCACATGCATAGTTCTTGATTTCATAAAAGATACAGCTTATTTGGTATATAATAACATATCAAAAATTTTCAAATAAGTCACATGGTCCATCTTTGTATAGTAAAATAAAACTCGCATAAATATTCAAATAAATTATTTGATCAAATATATTTCAAGTTAACACATCAAAATATGATTGATACGAACGGCACCAACCTTGTGATGCAACCCGTACAGAAAGGCTTGGATCTAGAAGGTAGAAACTCACGTTGAAGACGACAAACGCAGCGGATCACCTAAACCCGTTGATCACGTGGTTAGCGAACCTCGGTATTGGTAGAAGACGCCACAATCTAGCGCGGTCCTAGATTGATAAGTCGAATTGAATACCTAAGAACGATTCTAAGATATTCAATGGTGCTTCAATGAAGCTTTAAGAGAACTCTCAAGTGTATTTTTATTAATCATCAAAAACTGAATATAAAACAATGACCTAAGGCTATTTGTAGCCGTGACTAAGGCCCAACAACATATGGCCCATAAGCTTCAGCCCCCGAGCCCCCACCAGGGGTGCGTCGCCCCCTGGACCCCCGACTCGCTGACCGGGTAGCGAGACCCCCGTACTAGCTCAGCGTAGGGACTAACTACGTAGCACACTAAAGTGCTATTGGCCCCTAAGGCCCACATGGTCTAGCCCATTGACCCAAGGACTAACAACGACTAAGGTCCAAACCACAAGTTAGTTGGACCTCTTTATGACACTCTACTAACTACTAATGGGCCATGGACCCCTTAGCCGACTCATGGGCTTCTAATCTTCAGTGATGGCCAAAACTAGGACAACAAGCCTAGTTTCGTTGAGGCCCTCGATGGCCTTTGGCTCTTCACTTGACTCTCGGGCCGCAGGAACCAATGTTTGTAGTGTCTCATTCAATCTCTTCGCGCGAGCTCGTGTCATAGGCCCCAATGGCACCTTCACTTGCTTCACTTGGATAGCTCTCTCGACCTCCTCATCAATGATTGATAACAAAAATTGCACTTTACACTTTTGAAATCTCAGAAGAGTAAGTATCACCTATCTTTGTCTGGGTGCTCGAGTGAAACTATCTAAGGTCCTTTAAACTTGTGTCATACCTATCAAATGCATAGGTTTCCTAATTACTTAATATTTCTTATATGCATAAATATACAAACTCTGAGCAAGTTTAAGATTCATGTCTAGACCACTATATGAACCCTAGAAGCGTTTTTCTAAGTTGGACGGCTTCTATTTTTGGAAAGTTTCCTAAATTGAAAAGTTTCTATTTTTGGAAAGTTTCTTAATTTGAAGAGCTTCTCTTTTTGTAAAGTTGCTTAATTTAAAAGAAAATAATTATTTATAATCATATTTATCATCTTGACTATTGTCTTACTATACATATATATTTTTATTATTATTTTATTATTATTCAATATTATTGTTATTGTCCTTGTCATAACTATTTTATTTTATTACCATTTATATATATTTGTTAATTGGCTACTATTATCTTTTGCTTTACTTTCATTTTTACACATGTGTAGGTGTTATTATTATTTATGTATATATGTATATACTTATTATTATAATTATTATTTTAGTTTATTCCACTTGTATTTATATTTTCATTTTATTTTTGTTTATATCTTTAATTTATTTCATCCATATCTATATTGTTATTATTATTACTATTATTATTGTTATTATTATTATTATTAGTGTTATCGTTAGTATTATTATTATTATTATTATTGTTGTTGTTGTTGTTGTTGTTGTTGTTATTATGATTATTATTATTATGATTTTAAGCGTTTCATTTAACAATCTAGGACTTATCTTACATTCTATAAATTTATCTAATAAGGTTAGATTAAGATGTTTTAGATTTCCATTTAATTATCTTAGACCAAATTAATTAATTATAAGCTTAAATGACTAAATCTTTAAACTCCAAAAATTATCTCTAGGTTGGGTTTGAAATTTAACTCCTATGTTAGTCCATAAAAGATGGCCTAGTTGTTTCTAAAAATTTTCTATTGAATATTTACCAAACCCATACTATATTTCTAACCCAAGTATACTTGCCATTATGGGTCTGTTTGTTTAGGTGGAAAAGGTTTTCCGGAAAACATTTTCCATATTTTTCGTTGGGTTGTCAATTAATTTGGAAAAATAATTTCTGACAAAAAATAAGTTACACCGACAGACAGGAGGAAAATAACTTCCTTATCTATTATTGTGAAGTTATTTTCCTTTCGTAAAAGCTGTCTTCTATCAGCCTTCTGCTTTTGGCTCCTCTTTGCCATTATTAGGTGCACTTGGGATCCTCAGTGACATGTTTTCTATGCCAATCCAATGCCACCTATAACATTGTGCCAAGTGTCTTGTTATTATTTACACTTTAATTTTTTAATAATTCAACTTAGTTTGATTTAACACAAGTTTTCTTTACCTCTAAAACTTTGAACCAAACTTAACCAACCGGTCTAATTCATATACCAATACTTTTGTAAGGCAACCACTCAAGATCAGTTGCTTTGGGAAAAAGAAAAAGATAACCCTAAACAAAATTGCCTCCAAAGTGGTTAATTTTGGTTCAATTCCTGTGTCGATGAATCCAATAACAATCACTTCACCAGCAGTTTCAGATCCACCTTCTTTTGCCCATCCCAGTTTCTCTGATACTACATCTGAAAATTCATATCCAGTACCGTAGCACTTTACTGGCATTTGTGAAGTAACTCCAGATTTTCCATCTGGGTCATGCAACAGAAAACTTGTAGGTGCTCGCCATTTTGCTGCTTCTGCCATTACTCAGAGGGATATTTAATGCTTCCCAAGATTATGCTTCACCTTTTGATGGTGATGGTCATGGGACATAACTGTTTCCTTCGCAATAGATAGTTTCCCAGAAAGCTAGGGATGCCATCTGGTTTGTTCTTTGCTCGAGAAAGCTAGGGATGGTAGGGCTTTAATTTGCGTACTTCCTGAATAGATCTTGTCAATTTGCTTCAACAGTCGAAGGCTACAGTTTTAGCTTATTAGGCAACGGTGCCATAAGCTTTGAGGGACTTTTTCTCTTTTTGACTTTGTTCAAAGCAATCAACGATGAAAAGGTTTGGACTTTGGAGGCAATTTTGTTTAGGGTTATCTTTTTCTTTTTTCCAAAGCAACTGATCTTGAGTGGTTGCCTTACAAAAGTATTGGTATATGAATTAGACCGGTTGGTTAAGTTTGGTTCAAAATTTTAGAGGTAGAGAAAACTTGTGTTAAACCAAACCAAGTTGAATTATTAAAAAATTAAAGTGTAAATAATAACAGGACACTTGGCACAATGCTATAGGTGGCATTGGGTTGGCATAGAAAACATGTCACTGAGGATCCCAAGTGTATTAGGTGTGCATAATAGTATGCTATGCAGCCGATTTAGACCGCAGCAATGATACCTCTCATGGTTTATAAGTCAGTGTGTGGTGAGGTCTTCCATTACATCACGAGTCGACGAGACAACATCATTCCCTAGTAACGAACAAATTCGATATATTCTGCTGCAAGCCCCAAGTGAAACACCTCAAGTCAGGGTTGATTTGAAAGTGGGTTGATGACATGATATGAAATAATGCCTCTGCAACTACGTATAATGTTATGCACTTTGATTAATCCATTATTATGCCATAGCATGAAGGAAATTCTCATCAATAGTTCTCATTTTCAACATTTAATGCTGATTAACCAAAAAACCTATATCAGCGGAGGCAAATGGTGACGGGAATTGGGAAATGAGCGAGATTTTGCAGACAGCGGCAAGAGTCGGTGCCGGTCCCAGGCCCCAATGTGGTGGGGACAGGACAGTGCATGCCACAAAACTTGGATTAACAAGCTTGAATAAAAGAGGGCACCTTGCTAGAAGAAGTGGACGTCATCAGCCCTTAAAGCCAACCGCCATCAGAATTTGTCAACAATTGTGTCGCGAACAATGTGGAAGGTGACATTTTTTATTTTTTACAGGAGTCGGCACACGATGGAGAGCAACTCTGTCTTGACATGATTATGAAGGCTAAGAAAGCTTTTGTTTATAAGTGGAAGTCTGGAGGATGGTTGACATGGTGGGCTGATGGGCAAAATCCTAAATTCCTAACTCAACCAGCAGGGTCCCTCCCCTTCAGGCTACTGTTTGCTTCTCAAGTCATTTAACTTAACTGCCCCCCTTTTTTTATTTATTTTGTTTGCTATTTTCTTGTTCTTTGTTCATGCTGTTGCATTTTTCTTTGCATTTTGGGTGGTGGCTGAAGGGAGGTGTTCTAGACCGGAATGTTGAATGAGTCAACACCACTCATCGCCACAGGAAATTGTCTTGAAGTATTATTGAGAGGTGTTTGATGTGTTGCCATTTTCGTGGTTTCGTTGGTCGCGTTGGAAAGGCACTTCTTGAGGAATGGAATGCTACACTTCTGATGTTCGATTTAGTAGAATCGTCAAATATTCATGAGCTTGCCGGTCTGAAGCGGCCACCTAATTTTGTATGATGAAATGGCTGTTGTGGTTAGGGTGGGAACGGGTCGGGTACCTACGCCTAACATGATTTGACTGACCCGACCCTAATATATCAAATTAGTCATTTTGCGATCCTAACCCTAACCTGAACAAAAAGGGGCGGGTACCCTAAAAAAAAAATGTTTTCACTTAGGGTCTGTTTAGTTGGAAGTAAAATGTTTTCCTTGGGAAAATATTTTCCGTGGAAGTAATTTTCCATGAAAATCATTTCCCTTTCATCATTTTCAAGTGTTTGGTTAGCTTATTGAAAATATTTTCTTACTTCATTTTTCTTGTGTTTATTTAACTTTTGGAATATTTTCACTTTTATTTCTATCTTTACTTTCTACACATTATAACTACATACTTCTTCCCATGCAAAATAAGAAAATTTATCTCATTGTTTAACTTTAAAAAATCTTGGAGAAATGTATATATGAATAAAAAATATCTCCTTAAGCAATAAACAAAATGCTGGCCATTTCGTGTCAAATATCAATCACATGCAATGCTTATTGTGACATATATCTTGCACTCTCACTGTTGAAAGTTTCTCTAGAAAAGAATGTCCCTATTATACATAATTAATTACTAGTATAGGATGAGCAGGATGAGTTTTTTTATTTATTTTGAATATACCAGGGGGAGGGTTGGGTTGGGTGGTACGGGGGAGGGAGTGTAAGGAAGAGGTCTTGGGTTCGAGTTCTCCTGTTTACACTAAAAAAAAAAAAAGAACATACTACAAGATGTTTTCAGTAAGTTTGGAACATACTACAGGCGGGATGCATGCATTTCGGAAAACAACTTCAGTAAGTTTGGAAGGGAAGTTGTTTTCTATAAGACGGGTGAAAATATTTTACATAGGGAAATGTTTTCAGTAACTTTTGTGCAACCAATCACGGGAAATTAGGAAAATATTTTCCTAAAAAACATTTTCACCCGAAACAAACGGACCAATATCAACATTTTTTCCAATAAAGAAAACCTGCTTTCCAATTAATATTGGAAGAGATATTATAATCAAAGCCTATACATCACCATTCTCACACATTTCATCCTTTTACAACATAACAAACATAAGGATAATAAGTATTTGGCAACTTTCCTAACTTCCTTAAGAATATTATGGTACAAGACTGCATCACAAATGAGTCGACTGTGGAATCAAGTCCTGAAAAGAATTGAATAGAGCTGATAATTTTTGGAGAAAGTATAATCAAAATAACCTTGAAAAATCTTCTCCAACTCTCTTACATCTTTGGAATATACCTTATGGCATTAAAGGTGATGAAAAAGAAAAATAAATTTCTTTCACTAAAATAAAAGAGACATAATTGCAATAAAATAAATCAAATAAATAAATAAATGAAAAACACAAATGTTTTAATTATCTAGCTAATAGAAAATTTGAGCTCCGAACACAAATCTTTGATTGAATTGATGAAAATTTTGTAGGAAAGATCGATGGAGGTAGAATAAAAATGAAAAGGATGAAAGGGATAAACAATTTTTATGATAGAGTTTCACAAATTTTTCTTCGTTTTGTTCATTTGGTTTAGGTTTCATCAAGAATATTCGCTTTCTTCGAACAAGATGAGGAAAGACGGATGAGATGGGATTAGAATATGAGGCTGTGAGCCACTTCACTTACACTTAAGATTAAAAATTATAAAATGACCCCTAATTTTTTAATATTTATATAATATACCCTGCGGGGTCGGGTACCCGCGGTTTTTTATTTTGTTGATCCGTATCCGTATCCGTATCCATTTTTATGGGTACCTAACCCGCATCTGACCTCTAAGAAAAATCGGATCGGATATCCTATTTTTCGGATCGGATCGGATCGGATCGGTTGGTCGGGTTTTCGGACCGCGGGTTTTTTTGCCCACCCCTAGTTGTGGTTGGGAAAGATCTGGCCACCGGGTCTTTTGCAAAATCATTTGTCGATGTGAATTTGGAAATTCCATTTGTTCCTAAGACAAGTGTAGAACAAAATGAAGTGACAAGTGCAAGATCCTCAGAAGTGAGAGCAACATCATCGGGAACCAAACAACATCGTAAAAGAAATCGTAGCAATGAAGACATTTAAAAGATGTCTCAACAACTTGGAGAAGTGGCAGCTGCTTTGAACAAAATTAGTGCAAACAAGCTTGATATCAACCAACTGCATGATGAGATTATGAAGATAGAAGGTTATAGCAAAGAATTTCTGGACTTGGTATTCGATCATTTGGTGCAAAATGAGAAGCTAGGAAAAGCATTTATGGCGAAGAGTCAAAGACTTCATTTGATTTCTCTCGAGAGGTTCAAGAAAGATTGGGGCGTCGAATAAAGTACGTGAACTGAATTATGCAATTGCCTTGTCAGAATAATTGTTTCTTGTATGGCCTATGAGTTATAATAGATTGTGCTTCACGAGTGGACTTGATGCTTCTCTCACGTATTAAGATATTTATTTTTCCTGGTTGTGTTTTAGCACCATTGAACCTTGGAGGTGATCTAGAAGTGGAAAAAAGGAGGGTTGACTGAGTACCTTGCCACTTGTCGTGGCCTTGGGAAGTTGTAGGTGCAGGCCAACTAGATTTGTTCAAAGCTCTGGTCACTAAGTTTTTTCCTGTAAAACGTTCACATGAACATTGGTGACGTGTTGTACAGATGTTTCCTTTTGTAACCATGATTTACTACCCGGGCAACTGATATTTTTGGGACCATTTTCCATTTGGAGATGTGATTTTTGTTTCTGTTGAGCAATATTTTATATTTTGGCATATTTTTGCCTCTGTATGCATTGAATTGTTCCAGATTTTTTATCCAACTGAGGCTAACAACATTTAAAGCAGGGATTTGAGTCACTCTAGGCTTGATTAGGCTGCTTTTATGCACCAATGGTTCTAATTCTGTACCATGAATAAGGTTTTTGATTCTAGAGCTGAAATTTTTATATTTCAATATAGGATTCTCTGCATTTAGGTTCTTCTCCCTTTTATCACTTTTTATATTCCAATATAGGATTCTCTGCATTTAGGTTCTTATCCCTTTTCAAAGGAACAACATAATGACATGATACTATACCAATAAAAAATAGTGTTCAGCTAGGTTTTCGTCTGATTTTTAACTCTTCTTTCCTAGCCAATTCATTAGTATCATTAATAATTCCATTTAAGAATTCATGGTGTAATATAAATATATATTATTTTATAAAAATTATAATATGATTATAATGGATAGAAACTAAAATTAACTTGCAATGAAATGAATATTTTGAGAGTAGAAAAATATTTGCAACATATCAGAAAATATTTTCATTAACAAACCAAACACTGAAAAATTATGAAAAAAGGAATTCGGAAAATATTTTCACTTAACAACCAAACACTGGAAAATTATGGAAAATATTTTTTTTTCGGGACCTAAATAACGATCCAAGATTCTAACTCAAGCATTTTCTTATGTCTTCCAGCCTTAGCCCGATACTCCTTTACCCTTGGCCCAACTTCCAATTAAACAAACCCACATACATACCTAACCATCTCTTGACCTAACTCGTCAACGACAACAACAAAATAGCCGCTGCCAACCCCCACCCCCCTCCCCGGTGTTTTTTTCCTTGGCCAGCCCCTTGCCTGGCCCTTTCGTTTCTTGCCTTCACCTGATGTTGCCAAAGCTTTTGGTCAAGCTTTGGCAGCGCCGCAATTCTTGACTACTACTTTTTTTTTGGTTTCTGTCTCGGAAACCTTTTTGGTAGGAAGCCCGTTGACCATTCCTATCGTAGATAGAGGAGCAGAGCATGACACATGTATTTGGAGAATGAGGTGCTAACGGACCCTATGTTGCAGTGGTAACGCGCGTGGAGATAAAGCCAACCAACGAATAGCTTGCGCTTACATTGAACAAAATTGTGAAAGTACTATTTTGTGTACTGTTACAGCCAACCAACCGTGTAGTAAAATTAATAACAACATACCAACAATATATACCCATGACATAAATATACTAAGCAATCACAAAAATTATTAGGATTATATAGTTTCTGTAGAAGTTGCTCACAAACAACGTGCAACCCACATTCCATTCAAAGTAACGATAGTACAAAAAAAAAACAAAACTAATTAATGAAAAGACGATCTCGAAAATTTTTTAATTCACAGTCACAATATGCGAATTCGTGATAAATACAAAAAAGTTGGTAGCATAAATTTTTTCCCCGAAATCATATCATTTACAGTTTCCTTAATTTCATGTTTACACTATTAACTTGTTCATTTTTGTAAATTTAATACAATTACAATTAAAAAAAATGATCTTTCCCTAACTTTGTTTTATAGGAAATAAATACTTGAAAATCAATTTTTTCGCTGTCTAATACGAAGTCTAAAGCAATTCAGGAAGGTTTCGTTATTAGTAGGTTTTGCCATTTAATTGTTCAATCTTATTTTTGTAAACTAAACCAATATCAAACATGATGGTATTTTATTTTTTGTAACTTATTCAAATTGTTTAAGCTATTGCAAAATCATTGCCATTGCTTGCTACTTCTTCGTATGGTATGTTTGGAAGACTTTAACTTTTCGAACTAAACTTAACTAAGACAACCATATTTTTCGATTGAATCCATACACAGAACTAATAATGACATTTCATTAATTTCCAAAAATTTGTAATACTTAAGAAACAATAATGGAGACACAAAAGCTGAAGAGCTAGCTTTGGATGCAGAAGTTGTCTTCAAATACACACACAACACATATATGTCTGTGTCTATATGTTTGTATTTTATCACTGTTCTAAAGATGAAATAGTGGAAAAATACTATCTACCTGGGCATTAACATTGCATATTTTATCCAATTTTTTGTAATAGACATAAAAAAAGAACCAGTACTACTAGTCAAGGACTTTTATCCATTTAATTACACAACAATACATACAATATCATGGCCAACAAATATACACCACATGATTAATACAAATTTATATGAGGTAGATCATCAGTAAAGTTGATGAAATTGAATATAAATGGCGAACCATGGATTGGGGAAGCATGGGGAAATGAGGGGATTTAGCTTAAATAAAAAACATATACATACACCATGAAAGATTACAAATTTTAAATATGTCCATATGCCGAAACGATACATATTTAACTTCACCCAATGTTGGTATCATGAATGCATGAAATGGATTATGGGTATTTTTACTGAATCAACCAATTGCAAATATATTTCCTTACTTTAGTATTACAGTTCTTCGTTGCCGTTTGGTTAACACAGTGGAATCGGATTCGGATAGGGGATCAATAATCCTAGGTTTGGAATGGAGTCAGTCATTCTAATACATCTGTTTGGTTTAGTATTAAGAATGTATGTCATTACTATAGTTCAGGTTAGGTTCGTTGGGTTTTTTGGAAATGGAATATAACATATTTTTACTAATTAAATGTATCAGTATAACTATATTAGTATAAATGTATTACTAAATTTAGTTTGACTAATTTAGAATTTTTATTAATAAGCATGCATAGTTAATAGTACAATTGATATTATCAATTATATACATATGCTATTATACATTATATAATACACATAGCTAATAATATCATTATTGTAAGTTTGTAACTAATCAAATTAAATATTATATGTAATTAGATAAAATTATACAAATATTATAATATAAATATAAACATAAAATAATATACTATATATAAATATTCATTATAATTATACATTATGTAATTATAATGTATATATTTTATATTAGATATTATTAGATATTATTATATTCATAATAATAAATATAAATATAATTATAATTATATTTTATATTACTATTATATGCGCATATATATTATAATTACATGAACATATAAATAATTGTAATGACAAATAAATAATACAAATATATTACTATATAATTGTATATAATTGTAATAAATTATATCATCTATTATGTAAATACACGGTTCTCAATTAATTAAATAATTATAATATATATTTATACAATATATTATACATGTGTATATAGTAATTATAAATACAAATATAACTATTTTTGTTATTGTAAATATATTATAATGATTATAAATATATTATATAATTATACTAATATTATATAATTATATACAATAGTTTAATTATAATATACATATCATATATAATTATATACTTTTTTTAGCGGATGGCTGGACAATTACTAGGGAATCAGTCCAGGTAGCCCCGCAAAGCATGACACGTGGTCAAGAAGCCCTTTATGCTCACAGAGACGTTTTGTTGAAGTGCAAACGCACGTGGCCAAATTGAACCAAAATGCCGTGTCCGGATGGTTAAAGTGCAAACCCGCGTGGACAGATGGAACCAGAATATCATGTCCGGATGTGGATCATCCAATTAGCAAGGAATACCGTATGCTATTGACCGCTTAGGATAGTAGAGGGAGAGATAATTGCAGGATTGAACCAGAGGTACACAGCATTTGCAAATTAACCCGTAACGAATGGAAATATGCGACAACTCGCTGTAAATGTAGTTGTGTGTCAAGAAAGATCGGAATTTAGAACATATAATAATTTCAAATTTGCCACGTGCGGTAGAGAAGAAGTCGGAAGAGCAAAAACGGGAGGTGAATGTACTGATTGGGCGTTAAATTAAAATAGAAAACGATTCACACATATGTATAATACGTATGTTTAGTACCCAAATTTGCAGCATAAGCATCCGATTCAGCTTTCGATTGTCCGTTCTTCATTCAAATCAATTTTGTAACGGATTTGAAAACATCGAAATATCATTAATGGCTTTTGATTTGCATCAACACTGAATATGTGACATTAATGCCAAGGTATACATTGTGAAAGTACGCAGTTGCAATTGTCGTATTGGAAAAATAGGAAAGAATTGTTGTTTGACTACAGTTAAGTATCAAAAATTGTATTTGATACTAACAACACCGTCCATAAAATTAACAAGCACATTTTATTTTCCTGATGCTCAGGAAACCGCGTACGAATTCAGTTACTGTTTTACTAATCTGTCGAAAAGTGAGCATGACAATCTAATGTGGTGTTTCCAAACAGGGTTTGGGAATGGAGAATTGGAATAATTATGGTAGTGATGTATATATTAATTAAAATATTTAAGGACTAATTATATTTTAATTAGAATATTAGTATAGTTATATAATATATTTATAATAAAAAATATAGTTATATTTGTATTTATAATTATTATATACACATGTATAGTATATTGTATAAATATATAGTATAATCATTTAATTAATAGGGAGGGGACCGCATATTTACGTAATATATGTTATAAATTGATTAAATTTATATACTAATATATTTATATCATTTATAAATCTACATTAGATGTTCATGTAATTATAATATATATGTTTATGTAATAATAAAAAAAATATAGAGATAGCTATATTTATTGTTATGAATATTATTATTATATATAATAATATTTAATATATAATATACATTATATAATTATAATGTATTACAATAACGAATATTTATGTATAGTTTATTAATATATAGTTATATTTTTATAATTTTATTTTCTTATATATAATATTTAATTTGGTTAGTTACAAACTTAGAATAGTGATATTATTAGCTATGTGTAAAATATAATGTATAATAGTATATGTAATTTAATTGATAATATCAATTGTACTATTAAGTATACATGCTTATTAATAAAAATTATGATTTAGTTATACTAAATTTAGTTATACTAAATTTAGTAATACATTTATACTAATACATTTAGTAATACAGTTATACTAATATATTATATACATATGCTATTATACATTATATAATACACATAGCTAATAATATCATTGTTGTAAGTTTGGAAGTAATCAAATTAAATATTATATATAATTAAATAAAATTATACAAATATTTGAATTATTGTACAATAGTTTGCGAACTGGGTACGGTGTGGAAGCCAAACTGCAAAATTCGGACGCCGCGCATGAACCTTATAGTAATATGACATCCAGCCCTTGTGATACTTACGTGGAGTGGCATTCTTTAGGAGTGGGGAATCAAAGAAATAAGTGCTGCGAGGGAAAGGAGTAAATTCCCAAAAAAAGGGAATTTTTAAATTAACTTCCCAAAGAGTAGCGATTTTTGAGTTTCTTCCCAAAGGGTGAAAAATGCATCCAAGGAATGCGTTCTTCCCAATAAAAAAGCAATTTTCAAATACGTTATTTTAATTTTTATAAATTTATTTAAATAGGGAAAAATGGTTAAATAACGCATTAGTTAAATGCGCTATTTTGAAAAAGTCTCATATCATGAATGCGTTTTTTGGCCTAAAAACCTATTTCTGAAATGCGTTTATTAATAAAAAAACTCATTTAGAGTTTTCTAAATGAGTTTTTTAGCATATCTAGGAGTCTATCTACTCCCCGGTAGAGCTGTAAACGAACCGAATCGAACCGAGTATCTCATGTTTGAGCTCTGTTCGTTAAGCAATTCGAACAACGTTCGTGTTCGTTCGTTAATTTCGAACTCCAAACCTGTATTCGTGTTCGGCTCGTTAAGTAAAATTCGTGTTCGAATTCGAGTTCGTGTTCAGCTCGTTTAACATAAACGAGCCGTTCGCGAACATGCTTGAAATGCTCGAATCCAAATTATTTTAAGCCTTAAATATGTCATACAAATTATTAATCATTCTCAAAAACAATTAAAGCACTAAGTGACTAAATTCTATTATTCATTAACTATATAACTAATATTAACATAAAAACAACAAATAAAACAAAGCAATTTTCCCTCTAAATATAAAAGTCCAGCCCTAAAATTAGCCTTAAAATTTGTCAAATGATAATTATGTACATATTCGAGAACGTTCGTTAAAACTCGCGAACATACTTGTGTTCGCGAACGTTCGTTTAGCATGTTCGCGAACAATCGTTAAAACTCACGAACATGCTTGTGTTCGCTCGATTATTAATCGAACAAAAAAATTCGTTCGAACTCTGTTCGTTTAAGGTTTCGAACGAGCCTTTCACGAACACGAACGAGTCGAAACGAACCGAGCTACCGAACAGTTTGGTTCGTTTAACAGCTCTACTCCCCGGTGCTAAGAACTTCATCAGGGGCCTAAAATCTCATTTCCTCTCAATCCCTCTTAATCTCTTTCTACCCTGACTTCTTCAGGGGCCAAACAAAACACACCACCCATTCAATTTTTTCGTACATCTTATCCCACATTCGCAGCCAACGTAAGAGCAAAGGTGGTGATTGGGAGACTGCTAAGCTAATTAGGCATATTGTTAGGTAATACTTAAAATTTCGAATTTAGGGTTTATGAAATGGATGCATTTAATTAAGTAACTAATTAAACTAATTAAATCACTTGCGGGTATTACTTTCACATAATTAATTTATGTTAAATACAAAACCTACCAGTTTCCCTTTCGTAAAAATATGAGTGTAATACTTTTTGAATTTTACTTACAACCATTTGTATATTTAATATAAATTAAATGATTCAGAGTAAAATGTTCATAAATAGCTATTACTTTGTTCGTGTAATAGAGGAAACCCATAAAGAGCTGATATGTTATGGGCAATATATTTTTTTTTTTACTTTCACGTATTTAATTTATGTTACATACAAAACCTACTAGTTTTCCTTTCGTAAAAATATTAGTATATCACTTTTAAATTTTACTTACAAACATTTATGTATTTAACATAAATTATATGATTCAGATTAAAATGCCTATAAATAGCTAATACTTTATTCATATAATAGAAGAAACCCGTAAAGAGCTACTAAAAAGTGGATAATTTATTTTTTTACATTCACGTATTGAATTTATGTTAAATACAAAACCCACTAGTTTCCCTTTGGTAATAATATTAGTGTAACACTTTTTGAATTTCACTTATAAACATTTATGTGTTTAATATAAATTAAATGATTTAATGTAAAATGCTCATAAATAGCTAGTACTTTATTCATATAATGGAAGAAACTCGTAAAGAACTGGTATGTTATGGAACTGAGTGCTAGTGTCAGAAACCTCAGAGGAGTTCTGCAATTTTCCCTTCGTTTAAAGTTTTCAAGATATGTGATTGTTCTAACTCATTTAGGGCCATCATATTTTTACACTAAATATTTAGGATTAACATTTTACGAATCGTGAAATTTTCTTTACAAAAAGTGTTATGATTTTTTAAGACAAATTACCAACATTCGAGATACAAAATATGTGCATGTGTATGTAAAATCTAAAGTTCAAAAACCTTTAAGCCTTTTGCAAACTTGAAATGAAATCTATACCAGATAAATTAATAACAACTATGAAATAACATTTTTTTTGGATATTGACATGTGTTAGTGAGCTAAATTAATAATAAATTTGATAAAATAATAAGATAATATTTTTTTTAAAAAAACCTTACGTAACCCAAGTCAAGATCAAAGAAATGAAAAAAAGTGGTACAGATTAATAAACAAAAAACGCATTTGTCTAATGAGTTTTTGTACAAAATAGCGCATTTCCGAAATGTGTTTTTTTGGTGACATCAAAAAACGCATTCTACTAATGAGTTATTTAACCAATTTTTTCTATTTAAATAAATTTATGAAAATTAAAATAACGTATTTGAAAATTACATTTTTATTTGGAAGAACGCATTCCTTGGATGCGTTTTTCACCTTTTGGGAAGAGACTAAAAAATCGCCACCCTTTGGGAAGTTAGTTTGAAAACTCCCTCTTTTTGGGAATTTACTCCGAGGGAAAGAGCTGCACAGTGAAATATATTCGTTGGTTGGCTTTATCTCCACGCGCGTTATCACTACAACATAATGGTCCGTTAGCACCTCATTCTCCAAATACATGTGTCATGCTCTACTCCTCTACCTACGGTAGGAACGGTCAATGCGTTCCTACCATAAAGGGATCCTTCTATCTCGCATTGCTGAAGCTTCACGTTTTAGAAGTTTCAGCAACAGCGCCGCCAGCAGCTTCCTCTTCTTTTTTTCTTTTTTTTTTTTTTAACTTTTCAACAGGATGAAGATTTAAACTTTATTCTACCATATAGCTAAGATTTAACACCCTATTCCTATCAATCCAAATATAAATCTTCCTAAATTTCCTGTACAGGCATAAATATATCGTAATGTGCATATACATAAAATCTCTAAAAATAGTTCATGGAATTAATACGACTTAAGAGAAAAGAATTTTAACGTGCATTCGGAACTTATAGATCTAGGAACTTAATTGTCTGCTTGTCCGATGGCGACGTCTTCTCCCTCTCTTCTATTCTTAGTTACTTCTTGCTTTAAGAGGAGGCAGACAAATGAGAAGTAGGAACTGTGTTATTTTCCCTTTGTTATTTTGATAAAAGTTCTAAACCCTAATAACCACCCACTATTTGATGATTTAGATAAGAGTTTTAATTTGTTGTGAACTCTTATCCTATCTTCTCTCCTTCCTATCCCCCACTTAACCCTTTAACCTATCTTACAATTATTTTTAATTTTTACCCATGGCATGGCAATTTACCATTTAATTAACTGAGTAAAGTATAAATTGAGAAGGGGCGTGGGTTTTACAACGATTTTAAAAAATTATGGTTAATTTGTACCTCCACTCAAAATTATTTTTTGCTTCGTTACTATCTTAATTAGCATTATTTTGCAGTTGGATGGTCGAGATTCATGTTCAAGACCAAATTGATCAAGGATTGGGCCAAAAATTCAATGCATGGATGGAATATGAAAAATTCATGTGGTCATATTGAGCTTTTCAAACTTCAAAATTGTTACATGTTAAAATTCAGATTGATTGAATTAGAAATCGGCAACCAAATTGTTATGACTAAAGGAACTCTGTTTTGGGTATGAATTGAGGCACTTGCTTTAGGCGTGAGCAAAGGAACTTGTCATTAACAGATTGAGTAACTATTTTAATTGCCTCTCTCTTTCTTTTTCTTTTGCAAAAGAAATGTACAAGGAGAACTGAAGCAACTAACAGGATGAAACCTTCTCAAGCAGATGCATAGAAAAGACTTCCTCTACAAATTGCCAGTATACTTTCCTGTACAATCAAGATTATCTATGACCTACAAGGAAAGAAAGTAGAGTCGCTTATCAGCCACTTCAACTGATTCTGTCAAATTAACGGCCCTCAAGACCTCAAAAAGTACAGCAGCAGTTTGGTATGCTTTTGTGAGTTGGGCACTGGACAGAAAAGGAGATCATAAAGAATCATTAAGCAAGGAATCTGCACTTAGCTGTTAAGAAATTAATGCCCACAACAACAGATAACCTACCAATCAGCTTTATCAGCAGCATTCTGCAATGCCTGAACCTGTAGTAGTGCTGATAGAAACTCTGCATTTCTCGAGCATCACTCTTTGTCCTTCCAGCTAATGTTGTATCATTTTCCTATCAAAATATCCAAATTATACGAATTTTCGCAGGCAAACTTAATTGGAAAATGTAGGAATAGAAATGGCTCATTCATCTTTGGGTGAAGACGAGTAGCAAAAATATGTTCGAGTAATCCAAATATGGTGGATTAGTCTGATAACAAAGTCCTCTTGCTGATACAAGCACGAGAATATTCTAAAGTTACACTGAGTAACTAGACACAATTTATTCATTGAATTCAGACTAAACTTCTGATCATTCTTTTTAGTTTATACCAAAGCATCACATATAGCCACAAACGTTAAATGACAACCTGAACTATTCACCTTCTCTTTCTTTTTTTATTTTTTATTTTTTATTGGAAAATTTGCCAAATTGATCCCTAACATTTTCACAAAAAACTTTTTTAATCCCTAATATTTAAAATCAGTCAGAATAGTCTCTAACATATAAATTATGAGCTAGTTTGGTCCTAATGCTCGTATTTGCTCATTTTTTGACTAAAAATAGCACACCTCTCTCACATGGCTATAATTTTAAGGGCAAAATCGGAAGACATTCGTTAATCCATGGTTTTAGACTATGAAAGAAAGAGAATATTCTGTTCAAAGGTCAAGTTCTCAATGGCTACTCTTCCATAACTCCACCCACTCCTCCTAGAGTCAATCTTGAGTCATTTTCTTCCCTGCACCTACTCCATCAGATGCATTCCACCATCACCACTAACCCAAAGCCTGATGACCTCAAGAGAACCAGAAAACTTGAAGTTTGAAGAAGGTGAAATTTTGCATTTTGCAATCCTTCACGAAATCCCAAATTGTTGAATCCTTCAGAAGCTGCGATTGTCCATCCTAGCATTCTCCATACCGTTCTTTCCATCGTTGATGACATCCCATCCTACCGCAAGATTTTTATCAAAAGTCTATGGTTTTGTTACTTTCAAGAATGTTGAGTCTTTCTTGCTTGCCCTAGAAAACCCCAGCAATAAAATTGATGGGTTTGTCAGCAATAAAATTGGTGGAGAATGTGCCAACCAACTGAGATGAGTTCTGAGACTTTGTTGAATTATTTTGAGAGGTATGGTGAAATTGAAGAAGGGCTTGGGGGTTTGATATGGGGATAGGGAAATCAAGGAAAGTGCAAAAGCTGCTTTGACTGAGAAGGTGAAATTTGTTGATGGTTTCTGGCTAGTTTGCAAAATGGTGTCGAGGGAAAGGGAGAAAAGTAATAGGAATCCAAAGGGGGTTTTGCCTGTAAAACCATGGATTAACGAATGTTTTCCGATTTTGCCCTTGAAATTATGCCCACGTGAGAGAGGTGTGCTGTTTTTAGTCGGAGAAATGAGCAAATACGAGTATTAGAACCAAACTGACTCATAATTTTTATGTTAGGAACTATTCAGGCTGATTTTAAATGTTAGGGACTAAAAAATTTTTTGTGAAAATGTTAGGGATCAATTTGGCAAATTTCCCTTATTTATTTATTTATTATTATTTTTTTTTTTTGTAAGTGGGAGGTCTTGAACCCAACACCTCCTCCTTACAATGTCTCCCACCCAACACAGCCCTCCTCCCATTCACTTTCTCTCATTAGTTAAAACTAATCATATTAGAATCTAGAAAAACAACCGCCTAACTCATGAAAATTTGACATTACCCTTTCCAAACGTTGAATCAGGGTTGTTTTGAACTGATGGACTCCTCGTCCACTTGATGTTGGATCCAAACGGTGAGCTTTTTCAAAGGCATAGAACCGACCTGAGTACGCCAGCAAGGCCATTAGAGTATGTAATATGGCGTAAATACATTTCATACATTCCCTTCTAAATGCCTCAAAATCTTGAGTACTAGTCAACTACTAAAAGACAAAATTTGTAACAAGTGAATTTCAGGAAACCATATTAACATTTGCATGTCGATACAACTTAACATCCTTCCTATAGTCACAAAAAAGGAGGGCAATAGCATTAGTACCACAACATTTAACTAGAATTTGATGCCTATATGACTTGAGAAGACTGAAACTCTAGTTTGAGATTAAGAAGCGTAGCATAACAGTCAGTAAATTAATACCATTTAAACTCATATTTTCGTCTAATGCCACGTTGGTACAACATTATCAGCTGAACAGCCTTAATACCTTAAGTATTAAAATTCATCTAGACATGCAGTCAGCTCGTACAGCCAATTAGTTGATATCCACCAATGGTTTTTAGATGACGGATTGCTTAGATGTCATACACACATATTTGTGTAATAACAACCAACACAAGGATACTGAAATGGTCATGGACTCACAGAGATAAGCAACCCTGGGATTAATTGGCTCCACCTCACTGGCAACACGGAGAATTGGTGCAATCTCTACCAGTGAACATGGCACCACCTCACTGTCCATCATAGACTCCCCTAGATTACCAGCAGCCTGTGACCGCAGAATATGCCTCTGTGGTTGGAGGTCTGATCCCCTCCTTTGGTAAGCCATCCTTCTTTTAACTTACAATCTCAATAACAAAAATCAAATTACCCTACAATTCACCTGTCAAAACCCAAAATTGAAATGAACAAAATGTCACACCTTAATTGTTCAATAAAAATTTGAACACTAAAAGACAAGAACTTCAGCTCTTCAACTTTAGTGACCTGAGAAAAAGAATTGTCGCAGAGGGAAAAAACAGAAAGAAAGAAATTTCCACTCATCTCTTTCTAACTAAAAGAACCCCACTACTTAGTTTCTTTCAAGAAACATTAAAGACATGGCAAAATTGGATTAGTCCCTCCATAGCTGCATCTTGCTTCTTTATTCCCTTACATTTTCTATTCTGATTACATCAAAATAACAGCAAAACGTATAAAAAAAATAGAATTTAATCATGAATGACCCTGAAAACCCATTTTTGGTATCCCCTCAGAAAACAGAGGAAATACGGTATCGAAACTTCCTTTCTCGCATCCCTGAAACAATCGAAACTCGTATTCCCCTTTCCAAAACCTCAACTTCCTTTCCAACATAAAAGTAACTAAACTCGAATTTAGCCAACAATGACTCAAACTAACATCAGGCTGCTTATTGATGCGAAAGGTAGTAAAAATCTCAATGCAAGGGATTCTCTATCAGGAGTTGGGGAAATGAGAAGCCAACTCGAGAGAGAGAACTGATGTTATTAAGAAATCTGATGAAAGATACAAGATGCAAATACAGAAAATGATTCAACAAAAACTTCCCTCCTATCTCTCCTGCTTTTATACAGATCGCGCACCAACCTTCCATATCTGTAACTAAGCTCCTTAACCGACCTTCCATTCTGGTAACAATATAACAGAATCCCAGCTGGCTTGCATGGCCCAACCAACTTGCATGCATGGCACAACCAATTTGCATGGAACAACTTCCAGCTGGCAACTAACTTTGACGTGGCCTAACTAATTGCAACTGACATGAGCTAACATTTCCAACGTGAAATTCAGTCACAACAATACTCCCTCCCTCAAACAGTTCTTGTCCTCAAGAACTGAAATGAGGATACTGCTATTGGAGATCAAACCAATACTCCCAGGTTGCGTCCTCAGGGAAACTATTGCTCCACTGGTGCACTTGAATAGCAGCAGTTCGTCCCCTATGCACCAGTCTCCTATCCAGGATGGCAACTGGTTCCATAAGCAAATGACCCTGATCCGTGACACGAGTAGGAATGTGTGGCTACACAGGTTGATCACCCACATGCTTCTTTAAAGGGAGACATGGAAGGTATGATGTAGGTTAACATCTGGAGGAAGATGTAGTTTATAGGCCACAGAACCAACCCTGTCCATAATCCGAAATGGCCCAAAATACCGTGGAGATGATTTTTGGCAAGAATGACCCCTCAATGAGTGTTGTCTGTATGGTTGGAGCTTAACATACACCCAATCCCCTTGCTCAAAAGTCCGTTCAGACCTGTGCTGATCAACATGTTGCTTCATTCGATGCTGAGCCTTTTGCAGGTTTTGCTTCAATAGGTGAAGAGCAGCTTCCCTTGCAGCCAAGCTCCTATCCACACTATCAACAGTAGAGCTACTGGGAATGTAAGGAACAAGCAAGGGGGGTTGCTGTCCATAAACAATCTGATGACTGCTTGTAGGATCTTGCAGTTGCTGTATGAGAAGCTACAACTGAGGGTCTTGAACCCAGCTGTTATGGATCTCAGTAATCAATGTTGACTTGATGACTAAAATTGGAGCTAGTACTGCTACATTGGGGGTAGGCTGGCGAGACAATGTATCAGCCACCATATTGTCTACCCCCTTCCTGTACTGAAGCTCATAATCATACCCCATGAGCTTAGCTACCCATTTTTGCTGCATAGGTATAGACACTCTCTGTTCAATCAGATAGTTAAGACTCAGATACTCAATTTTAATGACAAAATGTCTGCCTAACAGATAAGGTCTCCATTTCTGCACTGCACTCACAATGGCTAGCATCTCCTTTTCATACACAGAGAGGCCTTTGTGCTTGGTAGCCAGACCCTGACTAAAATAAGCTAGAGGTCGCCCCTTCTGGCACAGGGTTGCCCCAATGCCATCACCTGAGGCATTTGTCTCCACTTCAAAGGTCTGTGAAAAGTCAGGCAATGCCAACATAGGAGGTGAGCTCATGACCAACTTCAGCCTTGAATATGCTTCTGTGGCTTTATCTGTCCAATTGAAGTTGTTCTTCTTGAGTAATTCTATCAAAGGTTTGGCCAGCTTCCCAAAGTCCTTTATAAACCTCATGTAGTACCCTGCTAATCTCAGAAATCCCCTTAACTCCTTGAGGTTTGAAGGTACAGACCATTGTTGAATAGCTTGCACCTTTTGAGGGTCTGCCTGCACTCCTTCTCTTGAGATCACATGCCCCAAGTAGGCCACCTATTTTTGAGCAAAAGAGCACCTGCTCTGCTTCACTTTCAAACTGTGCTGTCTCAGAATCTCTAAGGTGATTCGCAAGTGTCTAATGTGGTCAGACCAGATGGGACTAAAGACAAGAATGTCATCAAAGAAAACCAGTATGAACTTCCTCAAGTAAGGCCTAAACACAGTGTTCATTAGGCTTTGGAAGGTGGAAGGTGCATTGGTCAAGCCAAATGGCATTACTACAAACTCATAATGCCCTTCATGAGTTCTGAATGCAGTCTGGGCAATATCAGCAGGACACATCCTGATTTGATGGTAGCCTGATCTAAGGTCCAGTTTAGTGAAAAATGTGATCCAAACAACTCATCAATCAATTCTTCTACTATTGGTATGAGGAACTTGTCCTTCAGAGCTGCTAAGTTCAGCTCCCTATAGTCAATGCACATTCTCCATGTGCCATCTTTCTTCTTGACTAACACAACTGGGGAAGAAAAGGGATTGGTACTGTGTCTAATAACTCCAGATTGCAACATTTCCTGAATCAACTTCTCAATCTCATTTTTTTGGAAGACGGGATATCTGTAAGGCGTTACATTCACAGGTGCTGTACCTTCCTTGAGCACAATTTGGTGGTCATGGTCTCTATGTGGGGGTAGTTCAGAAGATTCCTTAAAAACATCCTCAAACTCCATTAACACTTCATTTTACTCACTTGTTTTAGAGTCGGGGGTAGGACTTGCCACCTGACAAAGGCTGGCTAATGGTTCATTTGTCGTTGACTGCACAGGTACAAGGAAACATAGCTAAGCAGAAGCAATCTGCTATGGCTTGTGTATAATCCTCTGCATGGTCCTTCTCTTCACCAACTGAATAGCCTGTTGACCCTTGCCCCTTAACACCACTCTCCTTTTTCCCCTTTGAAATTCCATCTTCAATTCCCCACAGAGTTGACAGCCATTGATCCCCCAGTACCAACTCACAGCATCCCACAGGTAACACCATGGCATTAGCCTCGAAAGTTTGATTCTGCATCTTCCAAGTAAAACCAGCACATAATGTATTGGTGATGATCTTGTTGCCATCTGCCACTTCTACCACTAGAGGTGGTACTCCCTGCACTCTCAACCCCAATTTATTGACTAAATCTGGGTGGATAAGGTTGTGAGAGCTCCCACAGTCTATGAAGATATTGACTGAGGTTTTTCCCACATGACCAGTCACCCTCATTGTTTTGAATTTAGGAACAGCAGTTAAGGTCATGGCATTTAAAGAAATGTGAGGCAAATTACCTTGTGAAACTTCTTCCTCCTCCTTAGATTCTACCTCCAATTCCTCATCCTCATCTTCTGCACACACTTCCAATCGAAATAGTTGCTTGCTCTTGCATCTATGGCCAACTCCAAATTTTTCATCACACCAAAAACAGAGGCCTTTTGCTCTTTTTTCATTCATTTCAGTGGGTGACAGCCTCTTGAATGGTTTCCTGGTGTATCCTTCTGCAGTTTTTCCACCTTAGTAGTGCCTAACCATCTCTTCTCCAATTTCGTACAAAATTGTTTTCCTTCTTCCACGAAGCTTCATAATTCTTTTCTCCTCTCCACCTATCTTCCATGTTAGAATGGAAACCTGTTTTGATCACTCCCTTCCTCTGTTGAGTTAACATCTTGGCCTCCTCCGGTTTGGCTAGTGTTCTGGCATGCTGCAATGTTTTAGGCATGAACATCCTTACAGCCAACTGTATTTCTGTCTTCAGGCCACTGAGAAAATAGCTTGTGGCATAATCTTCAGGAAGATCCACCCTGTTCAGTAGCTCCTCAAACTGCTCCTGGTACTCAAGCACTGATCCTTCCTATTTCAAAGCCTTCAATTCTCCCATCGGATCGTCATACAAGCAACCTCCAAATGTTGACGTCATCTTCTTGATGTATTCCTCCCAAGCAGGCAATTCTCTGGTGATGCGAGATCTCATAAACATCTGGTGCCATTGGAGAGCCTTCCCTTCCAAGTTCATAGCAACCATGTTCACCTTCACATGATTAGGTGTCTCATCCACCTCAAAAAATTGTTCAATCTTGAACAACCATCCCTGGAAATCTTCTCCATGGAATTTGGGAAACTCCAAGCGAGAGAAGCGCACAGGAGCTTGATAACTCCTTCCCTGGGAAACTTCATTGTCAGAGGGAGAGCTCCTTGCAGATTGCCCCCTCTGAGAATGCAATTCCAGTACCAAATTTCTGAGAGCTGCCATCTCCTGTTCGAACTATTCCTTCTGCTCCTTCATCATGGCCTTCACGCTCTCCTCTAACCTCCTGTTACCCTGAGATCTAGTACCTTCCGCCATTGTTGCTTGAGCTGGTCTCATGATGGGACTTTGATATAAGTGCAAGTTTAATTCCGAATTATACCCGTTTGATTGCAAGTATATAGGTCAAATTAGTAGTTTAGGGCATGTATCGGGTCGATCCCACGAGGAGCAACTTAAACAAGTACTAGGTCCTTTACTTACTCTATTATTTAGACTAACTAATAATTAATGCAAGAGAATCTATAACTACTACTTCCTACAAGTCTTAACTAGACAATTGCAAGATAACAAATGGAGAAAATTCACTAAATACTTGAGTTTAGGGATGTAGATTCCACTTATGTCATAAACAACACAAATGAATAGACTTACCTCTTGCTACAACCCTTGTTTAACTAGGGATTCATTTCCAATATTACCAAATCTCATTCTCATGACGAAATGGCCTAGAATAGTCTAGTTTTCCCTATTCTCATGGTGAATAACTAGTTCTACTTTTGTTGTCTTCATGAAATGCAAGTTTAATCCACTTAAGTGTTTCTCTATTCTCATGAGTCTCCTACTTAAGCTCTACTCATGTTGTTCTATCATTATTACCAATTTTCATTGAATAATAACAACTAAGAGCTTGTTATTGGTGATCAAGCAACAACAAGGGCTAAGCATGCACAAGTAGACAAGTTAATACAAGATGTAACAAGTGTAAATCATATCCATTTCATATCAAGTAGCCATAAGCTTCATCTACTCTCTAGATCTAGAAATTTAGCTACTCATGTAAGATATAACAAGAAAACACATAGCTTCATTGCATGAACACATCATGAATCACAAGTAAGAGATAGATTAGAGAAAGCTTAGCCAAGGTTAATGAAGAAGCTCCCAATGATCTTCAATTTCTTCAACAAAATGGGTACAATGAAGTCTCCAATTGTTCTCCACAAAAGTTACTAGCTAGAGAGAACAAGACAAGACTAACTTCCTAGTTCTAATGTTAAAATCTGATATATATTACTTCTACTATGTTCTACTTCTCTCTAATAATGCCATTTTTTTCCTTTTTCTTCCAAATTTGCCCCTCTTTGAAATCATCACATCTTGCTTCTTCAAGTGTACAAGAGGTTTGCCAGCTTCTAGCCGAAATTTCGTGTGAAACATGAGTCAAAAAGTAAGTGTGAAATGAATACAAGTTGTTCTGCAAGTTGCAGAGGAGAGAGAAAGATCCGAGGGGTAAAAAGAGGATTCGAGCTCGGATCCGTGCCTCAGCATTTTCTTCACCGTTATTCATGCAGGATCCGAGGCCTTCTTTAGATCGATCCGAGCTCGGATCCATCTCCCCTGTTTCCATCTTCAAATTTTTCTCTCTTTCGCTCAATCTTCGCTCCTTGATTCACTTGTCCATTGTCCTCCAACTAGCATCTTGCCTCTTCTTTATAATATGTAAGTGTTTCATGACCCGATAACCTACAAAATATCACATGTTTATGCATTAATCTACTCATTTTGCAAGTTCCGGTCACTAAACAACACTTGAAGCAATTTGCACCAAAAAAAGCTTAAGTACGACTATGATCCTTTAACAATATAACAAAAGCTCGTGCAAAACTGTACAAAAATATATACAAAATATTCACTTATCAAACTCTCATTGCTTGTCCTCAAGCAATGCAAGAAACCACTCCAACAACAATTCAAGTGCCAAATAGAAAAGATGCTTTCTCAAATTCACTTCTCACAACTTGGCTATTAATCATGATGCAATTCTTCAAAATGCACTCAATACTCATAATACTCAATAAAGGGGAAACAATTATACATAAATTTAACCTCCTTCAACTCATTCTCTCTCCCGAACTTATCTTCACAAATAACCGACCCACATAGTCACAAGGTAATACTTTCCTTTATATCCATTTTTTTTCAAAACTTTACTACATGAGGGTATCATAAATATATGCTAAACACCAACACTTGAACATTGCAAATGCCTTTTTACGCGAAGGTCGACACTTTTAGGTGAAAATCCCCGGTTACTCCGCACTTACATATCCCGGTCACAACACCTTTTTACCCCAAGTACCTTTTTACGCGAAAATCAACATTTTTAGATGAAAATTCCCGATTACTCAATACTTAAGTAATCGGTGCAACTTTATTGCTCTTTCTTTTCTTTTTCTTTTTGCCTTTTTTTTTAACATATATATAACCCTCTTTTATCATGGAAATGGAAAAACATTACCAATTAAACTATATCAATCACCTATTTGTAAATCAAAGTGAAGGGAGAGAATTCATTAAAGATAGCAATAGAAGCATAATTGTCCCCACTTTATTAAATATACTTCCTAAAGTGCACTTATCAGAATCACATAATACTTAATCGCAAGTCAAGAAAGAAATGAATTCTTCAAAAGCATATTTGAATTTGTTCAAACATTAGGGAAATTTGACAATCATAGCCATTGCTTGGGCCATAGTGCAAATTTGAAAAAGATTTTGGAAAAATTTTGATAGAGTTTCCCCTATAAATAGACGAAACTCCCTGCCAACAACCCACAATTCAACAAAAATCTAGTCATAATCTATATTTCCAGCATTCATTTTCAACATTTCTCAACAAAAATAAAGAGTTACTCAAGCACAAACCCCCCTCCCACACTTAATAATCACATTGTCCTCAATGTGAAAGGAGGGTAAAGCAACAATACTCCCCTAATCAATGGAAAGAGAGATCCAGCAGACGATACGAATATCTCGAACATCACGAACATCCCAAAATCTACTTAGACTGCAGGAAGGGGGAAGTACATAACAAAAGGGGAGTGAGACAGTTCAAAAGGGTTAACTAAATAAAACACTAAACTAAAAGTCAACAAAAGGTAATCTAAAACAAAAGAAATGTGAAAACTAAATAAAGCGAATTAAGCTGAGGGGCCGCCAAGTTCTGAAGCTTCTTCTCCTCCGACTTCTGCACGAGCTTCTTGCTCAACGTCGCCTTGTGGCTCAGGAATAGATGCAGCTTGACCTTCGCCAGATATGGGAGCCGGAGTCGGCGTAGGAGAACAACGAATTTGGAAATGGTCCTCCAAAGCACGAAGTCACCGATCATGCCTTTCCATCCTCTCCAAAATAACTCGTTCTTGTTGGTCAATCCGCTCCATAACTCGTGTCTCCATACAACACATGGCATTGAGGACCTCTTGCTACCGATACCTAGAGGGAGGTGGTGTAGGTTGAATTGGAGGCGGTTGAGTCGGCTGCGCTTCCGTCTCTTGAGCTTCCGGTCGGGGTTGAGGATGAGGCGGAGGGTGAGTGGACGTAGAAGCTTCCCCAGTAGTGCGTTCTTGAAGTAAAGAAGCACCGAAGTCGGTAGGGATGGCCAATGACCTCAGCAATGTGATCGTCACTTCATCAATGGACTTGGTGGTCAGTGCCTTGTCAGTACTCACATTGAGTTGGAGCTTCTCAAACAACAAGGACAGGAGTCGAGGAAATCCGAAGCAAGAATCGCCGGGTCGCATCGTAGCTGTGGTACGCATATAGCTTATAATGACACTCGGCAATGGAATGCCAGTCAGTTGTGCGCCCACGCCATGTATCATCTTGTCGAGGAAATAGAGGTCACTATTCCGTAGCTCTCTTTTACCACTTTTCTTAGGAACCACGTTGTGAGCAAATAGATAAAAAATTAAGTGGTATCGAGCTTCAAAAGAGTCGGCATACACTATCTTCTTCCCGGAACGTCCTCGATCTCTATATTGCCCCTTAAGGCGAGTCACAGCTTCCTCGACTAGCCATGGGTCACACGCCTTAAATTCCTTAGTCAATTTCATGTCCTCTCCGTCATTTTTGACCCTTATAAACTTGCCGATTGCTTCCTTTTTTATGATGACGCGCTTCCCACGGACCCAAGAAACAATCTTATTAGCCCTATGTCCAGGCTTATCCTCCACATTGGCATAAAACTCCCTCACCAAGTTTGGATAGTAATAGCGAGGCAACTGAAGAATGTTCTCCCATCCAAGTCGAGCAAATGCCGCCGACACCTTGTAGTGAGCATCCACCTCAGGCGCCAAGTGTTTCTCGATGATAATCTCCTTAAGTAACCCAGCGTCATACCACTCTTGATTCTCGAGTGATGTGAATCGAGTGATATCACACTCTGGAGGGGCTTCCTCGCGACTTGTAGATGCCTGTTTGCGTCATGACCGTGGTGGTTGCTCAAGGGAAGAAGATTCTTCCCCCACTGAAGGGGTTGCTTCAGGACTTGGTGAAGGAGTAGGCTTCGGATAATGGCTCTTCTTGTTCGAACCATCGTGCCTATATTAATGTCAAAATTAGTGCATATGTTAAACTAACAACACCTCTGGCACTTCGAGAATGTGAATGAAACAAATTAGCGTTGCTAAAATTGTGGAAACTCATTGGAAAAAATTTCGGCAGAGTTTCCCCTTGAAAAAGGGCTAAACTCCTTGCCAAGAAATATCAAATTCAAGAGAATATTCCACATAGCACTTTCTCAAGCACAATTCCTACCATTATAATGCATTTATATTTTCTAAATCTCATCACATGGCAGGAATAAGAATCCAATCACTGCCCCCATCACTTGAGAGTTGAAATTCCAACAATAGCATCCTCAATTTCAATAATTCACCAATTCCAACAATACTCATTCTTAGCAATTCATTCCAAGACTTTCATACCAATTTGTGCAAAAGGTCATATGTTATCCTCTAATTGGCATAAAAATAATTTCTACTCTCTTAAACAAGTCCAAAGTATCCAACGAGAGCGAGAAATTACAAGCAAAAAGTTACAATGTGCATTAACCCATTAATTGAGAGAAAATAAGAAAAAATTTCATAGTAACCACAAAGGTCTCATTACCAAACATCAAAATAGGCTTAATGACATTTCTTAGCACAATGTAGCATAAATACAACAAGAAATTTCAACAACTGTGCATTTCCCAAAATACATAAATAACTATGAAAATTGAAAATTGGAAATGGCAAAATATCAAAGAAAGTGAAGAATTGTCACCTCAAGTGTGTAGAGTAATGCTAGAAGATGGTAAGGATTCCAAATGTAAGGAGAAACAAGCCTAAATTCTACCCCAAATGGACGAATTTCAGTTCGGCCCTCTTCCTCGTTTTGACAATCAAAGGCCCACAAATTGATGTTTTTGATGCGAAATTGGTGAGGGCTTATGACCACAAGAGGCTTGGGGATGTTTTAATGGTGAATGATTGGAAGATTAATGGATGAAATGGGAGATTGGAGGAGAGGGGCTAGGGTTTCGATGAAGAAGAGGGAGAAAAAGTGAAAAATTGCAGAACCGAGGTGTTAAAAAGTAGTAAACACACTTAAACCTCCCTTTTCAACTCTCATCTAGGTAAGCACTAACAATGACCGGTAAAGTATTGTTTTCTCCAAGAAACTCGTACCTTAGATGAGATGGAAGTGGCTTGAGCTCTAATTTTGGAGGTTCAATCTCCGAAGGTGGTGGTAGCCCTTTTCATTGGCCAAGACTTTCATAGGCATTACCCCTATTATAGGGTACTTGAAAATCCAAATACTTGGCCACTTCTTCAAGTGCTTCACAATCTCCCTCTTGCATGCCTAAACTCAATAAACAAAGCTCAAGAGGGTCGAAGTCATAATTGACTCGGCTCAACTCTTGGGTTAGTTTATCAATTGTGCCAATAGAACAAGCATGATCGGTAAAAGAGGGGTATTTTTCCATTTCATTCAAATTGAACTCTACCTCTTCTTCACCTACTTGAAATTTAAGTTTGCCATTTTTGACATCAATAATAGTACTTGCAGTTGCTAGAAATGGTCTACCTAGTATAATGGGCATAGATATATCTTCTTCCATATCTAAGACCACAAAATCCACGGGAATGATAAATTTTTGAACCTTAATCAATACATTCTCCAACACTCCCAATGGATGTCTAATAGACCTATCCGCTAGTTGCAAGGTAAGATTAGTGCATTTAAGCTCATGCAAACCTAATTGTCTTGCCACCGTTAAAGGAATTAATGATACACTAGCACCAAGGTCACATAACGCTTTAGAAAAGTCGATGTTACCAATAGTGCAAGGTATAGAAAAACTCCCCGGATCCTTCAATTTCGGTGGTAGTTTGTTTTGTATGATGGCACTGCACTCCTCTGTTAATGCTATTGTTTCGCAATCCTCCAATTTCCTCTTTCGCGTCATGATCTCTTTGAGAAACTTGGCACATGAAGGAATCTGCAAAATAGCATCGGCAAAAGGGATATTAATGTGCAATTGTTTGAAAATTCTAACAAACTTTTCAAATTCTTTATCAATCTTATTTGGCTTGAGTCTTTGAGGAAATGGAACCGCCGGAGGTATTGGGATGGTAGTGGAAGATGATGGTTGATCTTCTCTTGGTTTCTCCCGACTATCTTCCTCCAAACTTGCCTCTTGGTTCCTCCCCTTTTCTTCTTGTTTTTCACTCTCATTTTTCTCACTTTCAACAACCGGAGGATCTTCTAACTGTTTACCACTACGAAGAGTAATGGCCTTGACATGCTCCTTAGGATTCACCTCCGTCTTACTAGGCAATTCTCCTTGATTTCTATTATTGAGAGAACCAGCAATTTGGCCAATTTGGACCTCAACATTCCTATACATTGTAGTAAGTTGGTCCAATCTTCCTTTTACTCACTCAAACCTATCCGAAGTAACTTTGGCAAGCTTTTCCACCGCGATCTCCCAACCCAATTTAGTTTCCGTTTATGGTTGCCTAGGTTGGAATCCCGGCGGATTGGTTGGCCTATGTTGATTGCCTTGATCTTTTCATCCAAAGTTTGGATGATTTCTCCACCCCGGATTGTAAGTGTTTGAGTAGGGATTATTCTGAGCATTTTGATTGTAGTTGTTAACAAATTGTACCTGCTCAAAATCAACACAATCATTAGTATCATGTTCACCTCCACATATGGAACAACAAGCCACATGTGTATTAGATGAACTTGAACCAACTTCGGCTTGCCTATTGAGTAACTTCACCACATTGTTCATTTGGGCACTCAACATGTTAAGAGTGTCCATTTCAATCATACCTGCGTGGCGTCTCGGATTACCTCTCTCATTGGCCCATTGATAGTTGTTTGCGGCCATTTCTTCTATTAAACCTTGAGTTTCTTGGGGTGATTTACCCATTAAAGCTCCACCTACGACTGCATCGATGGTAGTTTTAGCAGAGAAAGATAAACCATTATAGAAAGTTTGTACGATTAGCCAATCGGAAAGTCCATGATGTAAACATCTCCGAAGCAACTCTCTAAACCGTTCCCAAGCTTCATACATCGATTCACCATCCAATTGACTAAAACTAGTGATATCCATTCTAAGCTTAGCCGTTTTACCTGGTGGAAAATATTTATTCAAAAATGCCCTAGATAAATCATCCCAAGTGGTGAAGGTGTTAGGGGCATGAGAATGTAGCCAAATTTTAGCTTTATCTCTCAATGAAAATGGAAACAACCTTAACCTTATAGCATCATCACTAACTCCATTCATTTTAATTGTATTACATATTTCCAAGAATGTGGCTAAGTGTGCATTAGGATCCTCTACGGCATTACCTCCAAATTGAGATTGTTGAACCATTTGGATAAGTGATGGTTTAATCTCAAAGTTGTTAGCGTTTACCGTCGGCCGCGCTATACTTGTTTGGGATCCTTGAGTTCCCGGTAGAGCGAAATCCCTTAGAGCTCACCTATTTGTTTCGTTTTCTGCCATCTCTTCTTCAAACGGTAGCTCTATTGCAATTCCCTCTATTGGTTGCCTAATCACTTCTTTTTCTTGTTGTGGTGTACGCCTTCTTTGTCTACGTAGTGTCCTTTTAATTTCAGGATCAAAAGGTACTACTGCACATAAAGCTCGGTGCATACACTACAAAATTTGAAGAATAGAGACAATGTAGTAATTATATCACAAAAAAATAAAATAAAAATCCAATTCAAAATATTAACAAGAATTTTCACTGTACTAATACCAACTAATCTAATATAAAGGTCTAAATTAATAGAGCTTGTTAGGCCCTAATATTGTCGTTCCCCGACAACGGCGCCAAAAACTTGACGGGACTTTGATATAAGTGCAAGTTTAATTCCGAATTATACCCGTTTAACTGCAAGTATACATGTCAAATTAGTAGTTTAGGGCATGTATCGGGTCGATCCCACGAAGAGCAACTTAAACAAGTACTAGTTCCTTTACTTACTCTTTTATTTAGACTAACTAATAATTAATGCAAGAGAATCTATAACTACTGCTTCCTACAAGTCTTAACTAGACAATTGCAAGATAACAAATGGAGAAAATTCACTAAATACTTGAGTTTAGGGATGTAGATTCCACTTATGTCATAAACAACACAAATGAATAGACTTACCTCTTGCTACAACCCTTGTTTAACTAGGGATTCATTTCCAATATTACCAAATCTCATTCTCATGATGAAATGGCCTAGAATAGTCTAGTTTTCCCTATTCTCATGGTGAATAACTAGTTCTACTTTTGTTGTCTTCATGAAATGCAAGTTTAATCCACTTAAGTTTTCCTCTATTCTCATGAGTTTACTACTTAAGCTCTACTCATGTTGTTCCATCATTATTACCAATTTTCATTGAATAATAACAACTAAGAGCTTGTTATTGGTGATCAAGCAACATAAAGGGCTAAGCATGCACAAGTAGACAAGTTAATACAAGATGTAACAAGTGTAAATCATATCCATTTCATATCAAGTAGCCATAAGTTTCATCTACTCCCTAGATCTAGAAAGTTAGCTACTCATGTAAGATATAACAAGAAAACACATAGTTTCATTGCATGAACACATCATGAATCACAAGTAAGAGATAGATTAGAGAAAGCTTGGCCAAGGTTAATGAAGAAGCTCCCAATGATCTTCAATTTCTTCAACAAAATGGGTACAATGAAATCTCCAATTGTTCTCCACAAAAGTTACTAGCTAGAGAGAACAAGACAAGACTAACTTCCTAGTTCTAATGTTAAAATCTGATATATATTACTTCCACTATGTTCTACTTCTCTCTAATAATGTCATTTTTTTCCTTTTTCTTCCAAATTTGCCCCTCTTTGAAATCATCACATCTTGCTTCTTCAAGTGTACAAGAGGTTTGCCAGCTTCCAGCCGAAATTTCGTGTGAAACATGAGTCAAAAAGTAAGTGTGAAATGAACACAAGTTGTTCTGCAAGTTGCAGAGGAGAGAGAAAGATCCGAGGCCTAGATCCGAGGGGTAAAAAGAGGATCCGAGCTCGGATCCGTGCCTTCAGCATTTTCTACACCATTCTTCATGCAGGATCCGAGGCCTTCTTCAGATCGATCCGAGCTCGGATTGCCTGGCCCTCGGATCCACTTCTCCAGAAGTTTAATCGAGGGCTCGGATCGTATGGGACGGGAATGGATCCGAGCTCGGATCCATCTCCCCTGTTTCCATCTTCAAATTCTTCTCTCTTTCGCTCAATCTTCGCTCCTTGTTTCACTTGTCCGTTGTCCTCCAACTAGCATCTTGCCTCTTTTTTATAATATGTAAGTGTTTCATGACCCGATAACCTACAAAATATCACATGTTTATGCATTAATCTACTCATTTTGCTAGTTTCGATCACTAAACAACACTTGAAGCAATTTGCCCCAAAAAGAGCTTAAGTACGACTATGATCCTTTAACAATATAACAAAAGCTCGTGCAAAACTGTACAAAAATATATACAAAATATTCACTTATCATCTCAACCAACTCTGATACCACTGATGTGAAAGGTAGTAAAAATCTCAATGCAAGGGATTCTCAATCAGGAGTTGGGGAAATGAGAAGCCAACTCGAGAGAGAGAACTGATGTTATTAAGAAATCTGATGAAAGATACAAGATGCAAATACAGAAAATGATTCAACAAAAACTTCCCTCCTATCTCTCCTGCTTTTATACAGATCGTGCACCGACCTTTCCTATATGTAACTAAGCTCCTTAACCAACCTTCCATTCTGGTAACAATATAACAGAATCCCAGCCGACTTGCATGGCCCAACCAACTTGCATGCATGGCCCAACCAATTTGCATGGAACAACTTCCAGCTGGCAACTAACTCTGACGTGGCCTAACTAATTGCAACTGACATGAGCTAACATTTCTAACGTGAAATTCAGTCACAACACTTATCAATTGAAAAAAAAAACAGAGAAAATCCTAATTTTAATCAAGAAACAGAATTCAACATGCTTTTCTTCTCTGTTTCGTGATCAAAGCTTACCAAAAGAACAGAATAGTTAAAGGGACTCATAGATGACTTGAGAATAGTGAAAACAACTACAAATTTACCAAGAAAGATTTCATTTGGGAAACAGGGAAAGTGGAGCTTCAGTAGTGTCCCCGTTTCTTTATTCTACCCAAGAATGGGACTGTCGAGCTACAGTAAATAAGGGAAATTTCTTTTAATAATGTCACACCATGGCTTTAATCGAACAAACAATTGAAGTCCAAGTGTGAGTGTGACTTAGAAGGGGTTACAAACGAGTCGAACCGAGTCAAGTTTTAGACTTATCGAGTCGAGCTCGACTTAATAACAAGTAGGCTCGAATTCGAGCTCGAGCTCGATGAGCCAAGAACTCGACTAAGAAAAAGCCAAGCTCGAGCTCAAGTCAATAAGGCTTGCAAGCTGTAGCTCGATTTCTGACTCGCGAGCAATTCGAATTGTCAGTTCGTGATGTAATTCAAAATTTGGACTCGTGAGCAGTTAATTAGCTCGAGTTTCTAGAAATTATTCTAATAAAAACAACAAATAATTATTTTTTCTTAATAAATAATAAAATATTAGGGATATATATATGTAATTTTACTATTAAAAAAAAAATATATATATATATATATATATACTCGAGCTCGTGAGCCTAATGAGCTTAATATTTTGAGGTCGAGTTCGAGCTCGAATTCGATTTGGCAACAAATAATTATTTTTTCTTAATAAATAATAAAATATTAGGGATATATATATGTAATTTTACTATTAAATTAAAAAATAAAAAATAAAAAATATATATATACTCGAGCTCGCGAGCCTAACAAGCGTAATATTTTGAGCTCGAGTTCAAGCTCGAATTCGATTTGGTCAGCTCGATCTCGACTCGAGTTCGATATTGATCGAAATTGAGTCGAGCTTTGACTCGAACCACTCGCGAATGGCTCGCGAGCGGTTCGGTTCGTTTGCAACCCTACTTAGGAGTAGGACTCCCTGTAACTTAAGCTAGCAAACTTCAAGCTGTGCTACGCCCACTTAGAATTTTAATTTTAATTCTATCACTAAATACTAATTAGTTAACTTAATTAAAACTACACTCGGAAGTAAATTTTTAATGGAAGTTGATACATTGGAGTTTAACTTAACAATTAAATTTGAAGTTCTGATTTATCTCAATGTTGTTTAAGAATTGAGATTATTAGTTAGGATGAACCTTTTTTTTTTTGCATATCATGTTTGTTTGAGTTGATCGAATTTTACTGGAAAAACATATAAAATATTATTTTGTTTACAACAATTTTTTAGAGAAAATTAAAATATTTTGACTCACTATTGATATTTCAGATTTCGAATATTAGCAAATTACCAATTCTTTGATCCAATTTATCAAACTAAGGTTTAGACGGTAATTGGATATTGGTCTTAAAAAATCAATTTTCAAATTACCAATTTTTTTTTTACCGAACTCCTAATAATTGACCAATGAACACCCTTAAACATAAAGGCCATACTTGTTTGATTTGGCATGAACAAAATGCAAAAGGAAAAACAAAAATGATGTGCAATGGCAAGAATAGCAAAGTGCAAGAAATATTATTGTGGGTAGCAATTGCGAAATTGTAATTAGAATTTAATTGAAATCTATCTTAGGATTGAAATCTTTTATTAGTCCATTAAGCCTAATCCAAGAGCCATGATTTAGCCAGCACATCCACCCAACCAGATTATAAGTTAATTAATTTAAGATTAACCCATTGAGCCCCAAAGAACTAAATAAAGGTCAAACTCTTTTTTTTTTTTTTTTTTGGGTAATGGCCACCGTTTTTAAGGGCCAATCAATTATAATATGATGAATAAAATTCGTTATCGCTGAAATCTTTTGGGTTCATTGGGCCCATTAACAAAGACCAACAAAAGTAGTGAAGGATATCAATGCTCTGATATAGATTAGACATATACCACTTGTTACATCAATAAAAAACCACGTGGTGAAAAAATGGCAAAACACATCCTTCATTCTTCGTATATACAAGGTAGAAAGAAAAGGTCAAATTATAGTTTCTCCTTTTTCTATTTAAGCTCAAACACTAGTTTTAGATTAAAGCTTTAGGTTAATTTCACATACCTCCACTAAGATTCAGCATAATCGTAGGGGTCTCCCATTAGGTCCTAATAATTACACTGACCTCCCTCATTTTAACTTTTAGGTAACAAAATAGACCAATAATATAACATCAGCAATTTTCCCCTTTGATTATCCTAAATTACCCTCCTTGTGATTTAATATATACTTTTTTCACCATCAATTTCTTCCTTACCTAAACAAAACCTAAGAAAACTATCCCTCAATTTCAGCTTTATGCCTTCCCCTCTTTAACAACCTTAAATTACCAAAAAACTAATACATGAACTCTATCAAAGCTCCTCTCCACTGATTTGCTTCCTCAAATAAAATCAACCCTAATAAACAAGCACAAATACTATACCTTTGAAACAATAAACCAAATATACCCAAACTGTTCAAACCCAACCTTCATGAGAGCAAAAATGTAGACGAATAGATGAGCAACTTGGAGTCGAAGGGACAAAAGATAAATTGCTGGAACCAAACCCAAATTGCAGTATTGATTTACAACTAAGGGCAATTGTCCATAGATAACACAAATTGAAATTTGTTTCTTTTATCAGCGAAAAAGAAATTAAGATGGAATAGTGGAAACTCTTGAGTGGCTGTTGGGAGGACGGTTAGTTGGGTTGAAAAAAGGAAAAATTGTACTTGGGAACTGATTGCTTAGTTACATGGTAGATTTAGAGATGGATATGGAGATGGTTTTGGTATTGTTGTTAGTGATGGTGGTGATGGCTTGAGAAAAGGCAGATAAGACCTTTTTAGAAAGCTGCTATGTAGGGACAGAGGATTGAGGATTTCAGATAGAATCATGGCCTTGGGAGAGGGAAGAAGAAAAAATGGCAAAGGGGAAAAGGATGTTGGTCTTCATGGTGGTGGTTTGCCATAAAAGAGACCATGGTACCAGGTTATTTTATGATAGAACAAAGATATCATTTTGATCTACTTGATTGAAGGACACTATTGTCAGTTTACACGATGAGGGGAGGTAAGTGTAATTATCAGAACCTGAGAGGAGGCCCTTGCAATTAGGCTAAACCTCAAGGGAGGCATGTGAAATTATCCCTAAAATTTTTACTCTTTGCAATTGAAGGAATTTTTGATTGGGCTAGAAGGAATTTTCTCCTTTGCTCAATCAAAACTTGATATAGTTTTTTTTTTTTAAAGTCAAATCTTATTTGGACACGAAACAGTTAAGGCTTTTGGTTACTATTTTCTCCCAAATCTAGTCATTATTGAAAAAGGTATTTAACTGAAAAATGAATGTCTTGTGATACAAGCAAGCTCAGCAAATTTGGCTATATGCGGATACTATGAGATAGCAATTGTGCATATCACTATTGTTGTTAAAGGGACCACGAAAATGTGGTATGTGGAAACTCCAGATTTCACAATTTTTGTTCATGAAATTATTCTTAAATACTTAAATACATGTTTATCTACCAAAAATGATTAATCACGACTAATGTGAATGATAATTCACTTCCAAGAGCAAGTACAAAGTCGATTTAGTAATCATACAAAAAACACATTGAAATGCCACTGCAAAAGGAAGCAGAAGACAACGACACCAGAGGCACTTCAATGAGGAAAATGAGTTTCAAGGCAAAGAATTGGACAAGTGAGTCATGGTTGGAAGTTGGAACAAGTTCTGTGAAATGTAGAGATAACTACGCCTAGGACATACATAACCAAGAACAAAGAGTAGTAACATACAGAAGAAACATAACTTACTTTACCTCATCTGATATATAGATATTTTGAGAAGTGGTATCCTACAAAATGCGTGCTGCAACCTGAAAGCATGCATGAGAGATATTGGAATGTTTAATATTATTCTAAAGTTAAAGAGTAAATCATGACAGAAGCATAAATAACGAATAGCAGGAGAATGAAGGCTTTCAATAGAATCCTAATGCTATTTAAATTCTTGATAATATATATTAACATCCCATCAAAGAGGACAACTAATACAAATCCCGTTGATGACGAGGACCGCGACAACAAACCCCGGACCAATGGTGATATTCACAGGCTTGAATTTGGGTGGAATTTCCTACTCCAGACCCCTCTAATCCCAATGATTGCAAACCTAATTTATCTACAATCAAATGAACTAGCGAACCCTAGGAATTGTTAGAGGGCGTCACAACACAATCAAGGATTATTCTTGATTGATAAGTCGAATCAACGCTAGACGACTCTTACCTATTCAAGGGAGGCAACTGAGATTCCCTCTGAGAGATTTGGTGAGATTATTAGAGAGAAATTTGAATGTAATTTCAGATTTTGAGTCTTATTTTTTAACTTTGGATCATTCATCATTTTTACTATATTTTGAGCATAATTTCAGTCCTAATTTTTGTCATTCTCATGCAGATTTTGAAGGAGAATGTGACGAACTATCAATAACTAAGCTAGTTGAAGTGGTTGATAGAAGGAAAAATGAAGTGTCAAAGGGAGCTTTTACATTTAACTGTTGCTCTCAACCTTCTTATCATTTAGCTAATGATGTTCCACTGCTTATAAATCTGATTTTTGGTTCAACTCAAGCTAAGATACATTTTGTTTTTGTAGGTTCCGTGCACTTCCAGCTTTGATTAAAGTACAACTAGATTTTATGCCTGTTCTAGCCGAGTTTGATGTTCCAAAGCTAGCTGCGATCCAAGGCTTACTTTGTCTCAATCAGCCCATAGATTCAAGTAGTTTTCCCTTACCCTTGAAGTCATCATCATTTGCTTGTTCGCATGAATATATAGTTGCCGAATCTATCATTTTGCTATCAAGCAGAGTTGAGTTTTCTATGCAACTTGAGTTCGTGAGCATCAAGAGGTTATCTAAGCACCATGCTACTAGGATTGTCATCATTCACGTGTTTCCATTGATGTTGCAATTCAAGCGATCCAACGATTTGAGGACAAATATTTTCCAGAGGAGAGAAATGATACAATTCCTAAGAGCTGCCCGTGCCCTATTTCAAGATCAAACAATGGTTTGTTGGGGTCCAATGAATAGGGTTAAATTCAAGTCTCTTGTATGTTTATTCGGTCAATATTAGTGAGTGTCTTGTTGTTTGGTTGGTTCGAATTAGCTCATGTTGAGCATAGGTTCGATTTGACCAATAGTTAGTTGTGTGGTTAGTAGATTAGTTAGCCAGCTTAGCTTAGGTCCGGCCAACTACAGTGACCAACTAAAGTGAGTTAAGGCCATGAGTTTCTTTTGTTTGCAAAGTTCTAATTAGGTTAGGAGTTGTCTTGTAAGCCTAGAAAAAGGCAACTCTTTTGTTCAGTATGGGAAGAGGATGATTTTATGAAAACGTGAGAGTCTAACTCTTTTTCTTGTTCTTTTGTGAATGTTCCTTGATACAAAGTGAGTTGTGTCTTCTTTGTTCAAATTTGGCTTATCAATTCAAGACCACATTAAATTGTGGCGCCTTACTACCTTCTAAAAAGTCTCAAGCTGTCCTTGGTTTTAGAATCCGTCTTTTGTAACCATAACCTATTCAAAATAGATGGTTCTGCTATCTATGCAATTCGTTTCTTCAAAAGCGGGAGTTTGGAGAATCGAGATTGCATCAACAACTCATTCAAAGTCAAACACACAATTTGAGTCAAACCAAACACAACCAAAAGTTGGTTGCACAAATTAAGGCCTCATTTGGCAAATGAGTTTTTGAGTATTTGTTTAAAATTTTAATGTAACTTACTATAGAAATTGAAGAAAAAGTTTTTAAGACGTGAAACCATTTTTTTCTTTACTTTTTCTTTTTCTTTTTCCTTTTCTTTTTCTTTCTTTCTTTTTCCTTTTCTTTCCTCTCCTCTTCTTCTTCCTCATCTCACCACTCGCCAGCTACTGGCACTGACAGCTGCTGTAATTTTTTTTCGCTTTCTTCTTTCTTTCTTTCTCTTCTCACTCTCACTGTCCCTCTCCCTCTCCCTCCCCTCCCCTCCCCTCCCCACTCCCCCGCCACCTCTCTTCTACTTGCCTAATTTGTTTTTCTGGCTACAAGTTATATTTGATCATGTAACTAAATCCAACAGGCACTAATGTACCAGAGACACTAACAGTTCACGTGGTATATTTTTTGAAATAGTCTTTGATGAACTGAATCAGGATAGAAGTTAGATTTAGTTTTGAAAGTAAACTAGAGAATAAAATGCATATTAATTTTGAAATAATTTTAGTGTGTAGGATTTGATCATACATAACTACAGAAACTTGAATAACTATGGGCGGGCTAGTGGGTGCCCTAGAATAATCCTAATTTTAATGGCAAAATCACTATAACTATTATTAATAGTGTTTTTCTATTGGCTGTTCATAGGATATTCGTTAACACACAATACATTCTACCCAACCTATCATTTATATACACACACTAACAATTACTACTCCTCTCGTATTTATATACTTTTCCTAATCAATTACCTTACATTTATATATTTTCTTAATTAATCTTATATTTCTAAGAATCTAATATTTGAAATAAATCTTAATGAGTACTCATAAGGCACCCGTTAGACAGACTGATATTAATAAGTTTCGCTATCTACTGAATACCCTTATAAAGGAATAGGACTTGTCAATAGAGTTAGACAGGGCCAACCTCAACCCACCTGACTCAAAAAAAAAAAAAGACTCAGCCTTATGTTTAAGTGCACTAGGTAGAGTTTGGGCGTAAATATAACTCCAAATTAAATGTGAGTCAAGCCTAAGCATTATTAAGTTTAGCCCAATTAAAATCTGACCCAAGTAATAGTATGTGTATATATAAAATAGAAACAAATATTATTAATAAACATACATATATATATAACAGAAACAATAATTATTAATAAACTAGTTGGAAATCATCCAGTACAATTTGCTCGACAAAAAAGCTGCACTAATGGTAGAAATATGTAAAACATGTCACAGATATATTTGGCCTAAAAAGTTATTAGATTTAATAGAATTACAAAATAAGAAAGATTACATTTTGAATCACAAACTGTCAGAGTTGCTTCATAAATATCTGTGCATATCTATTCCCTCAAATCTGCTACCCAGCTGGCTCAAATTCAAAATTGATGTTGAGATTTAACAAAAAGATCCAAGAAATTCTAGATCTAACATATAGATCTAAAAATACTCTTAGATTTGAGAAAAAATAACTAAAAAAAAGCTCCTACTAGGATAGCCTAGTGGAAAAGAAAATTTGATGAATAAATAGGAGGATAGAGAAAACTTTCATTAGGATAACTTAGAAGAGACCTTATTAAACATAAAATAAAAACAAATGAACAAAAAGGGAAACCTTGACTTGAGATCAAGATCTCTCTCCTATTGAGTGTCGCGCCCCATTTTTTTATAAAAAATAAATAAAGAGTGTAGAAAAATGGATTTTTGATTTTTTGGAAAAAATGAGTTTTGTTTTCAGAAAATGAATAAAGGAAAAGGGCCTAAATGGGACTTGTAATGCGATGAGTTGGGCCCAAATTATAGTTTAAAAAGGGTTTTTGAAATAAAAATCGGAGTCGCCACTTGGTATAGAGTTAATGTGTACCAAGTCACATAAAAATGAATTTTTAACGAAAAAGTAGAAAACCCTTTCTAAACGACTCCAAGTCTACGAAAATCAAAGAAACGATTCGGGAGTCGCATTTGAAGAGAGGGAAGGCAAGGATGAAATCCAAGGCACCCTCTCAACCTAGCCAAGGCTAGTTGCGTGATTTAGTCAAAGATTTTCTTATTTTTTAACCTAAAGATTTATCACATTTGGATGTACTATATGGATGCAAACCCTAGACCTAAGAGGGTATCGAGGGGTCAAAATGTATCTTCAAAACTTATTTGGCACCAATCACATTAATTGTGACGCCCAATGAAGACTCTTCGAAGAAGCCACGAATAATGCAAAAATATGAGACTCCAGGAAAAGAAAAGGAATAAAATAATTATACAAATATACATGTCTTAAAGGAGTGCATCATGTCGGGTACGGGGGACTAATGTTCGTAACTTAATTTTCCCTTTAATAGAGGGAATACGAGCGTGCTAAGGCTAGAAAGCCAAACTCGTCCATATCCCATATTCAAGGGGTTTTTACCTAGTCTAATCAAGCAAATGTACTACCTTAGGTCTAATGCTTAGATGAAATGCAAGTCTAATGTCATGTTTCATACGAAGGGGTAAGTAATATACATATAAGGAAAAATATGGGATAAGGGCTATACATATAAGGGGAATGTCATGCAAAAATGATAAAAACCCTAAAAGTAGAAAAACATGCATGAGATGAAGTGATTTTATCACACAATCATGATCTAACGCTCGAAGGGCTCCTAAGGGTCTAGCGTTGGACTAGCCCATGTCTATGGATCCTCACTAGCATTGGACTAGTGGGAAATCGGAACAAGGAAACCGCAACTAGCGTTGGACTAGTGTGGTATCGAGAAATGGATCACAACTAGCGTTGGACTACTGTGATAGCATCGCACATTAATTATAATCTCATACAAACACAACAAAGCGAGCAGACACATAATATCACATAAACACATAACTCATAGTCATGATATCTAGATGCAAGGCCCTAAGAAAGCGGTAACACATAGCACGTAAGCATGCAAATCACACAAGCGAAAAGAAAGCAAATAAAACCCTAACTATTACATTTGAGGGGGGGCTACTACAATCTAACGGGGGGTAATGAAAATAAATAAAATGATCCTAACTATTACAACTTGGCATTTAGATGCCTTTCAAATAATCAGAATGAACTAAAATAAATATACGAAATTAAAACGAATAAAGCGAATTAATAAATAATAAAAATGAAAACATTCAAAAGGCATGCAATTAAACACATAAATCACATAAGTACACATAGGGTCAGATAAAGTAAAATACGGGATAGAGTGTACCTCCCTTGAGTTGGGGCCCTAATGAAATGAATTTATTTATTTACCCTCCAAAAAACAAAGAAAGGGTCAAGGCACCAATTTAATTTGGAAAAATGAAAGAAAATATACAAACACAAGCTCACTTGATCATAAAGCCCTTAAAATCATGAATTAAGTGCAATTTAAACAAAACATAGTAGTTAATTGAAGCAAACAAGCAATGAAAAGTTGTAAAATTAAAGCTGCCAAGGACCAAATTATGGAAATTATTCAATTGGTTGGGTCATAGTGGAATTATATGAAAGGACAGGGGTTGGAATGCAACTATTGGAAGCTTTTCATGCAACCCATGCAATCCACGAAGGAAAAACAAGATTCTGCAACTACTTTCCATACTTTTATGTTTCAGCAAACAATGCTTTTAAGCTTCAACGACTTGCAAGCAATGGCAAATTCACACAAACATCTCAAACCACAAACCCAACCTCAGGTTCTTATCTAGCTTATCATGCATGCAAGGAAATGGCAGAACCAGAATGAGGAAAATTTTCATGCAAACTCCATGCAGAAAAACGAACAAAGCTTTCTGCCGAAAATTCCAACAGCTGATGAAGCTTTCTGCAATTCTAAGCTAGCTGCAACTTTTCTCATTCCAGCCGAAACACATTGATGAAACAACTCACCAAACCAAACACAAATGCAATGACCCCAAGCCTATGTTGTTAACATCAACCAAATGCCATTGTTTCCCCCACTGAAATCAAACGAGGGAGCTGAACATGGAAACAACAAAGAAGATGAACTTGGAGCAGCGAAGGTTTCGCTTATTTGCAAAACAATGTCTACCTCTATTGCTGCAACAAGCCAGGAAACTCCCTTTTCCAGAAAACTTATGACTGAACATTACCTAAGCTACTGAGCAATGGTCTTGACAGTTCGACAGGACAAAAATGCGGCCTGGTCGAGCTTTTGCTGCACCTCCCAGACGCAATCCTAAATGCACCATTAACATCTCGACCCAACTCACTTTGAACCAAACAACAAAACCAACTCATGTTTAAACAGCAAAGATCATAGAAATTCAATGAGCAAATACGCAAATCTTTTGCAACAAAAGTTCCGCAATCTTCTGGGTTTCATTTCAGCCAACGCATGAAACAAATTATCACACCAAACAAGATCATGCACTTCATGCGTTTTGTTTTCATACTCCAACGCAGCAAGATTCATCAACCAAACAAAGAATGTTCAACAAGAAAAAATGTCTCAGAACCATATAACAGAGGGACGACGCAAGCTTATCAGGCTGAAACAGATTTTCCAGAGTTTCATGTCCATTAGATCTGAATTTCTATGAAAGTTGTGTAAAAACTGATAAGAGGAAAGGCAAGAGTTACCTGAGAACGCTGGCAATGTTAAACGTAGGTGAGATGGAGAAAGAAACGAGCTGTTCTGGGAAAACACCGCCCAGGAATTTGCGTCGAGGGAGATTTTAGCGCTGCCGAAGTTAATACTTGGCGCCTCGATTCCACTGGCCTGGATCTATTTTATCCCTGCGATTTGTGAACAAAGTTTCTTCTACTCCTGCTGCAGAAGGTGCAGAAATCACAAGAACCCTCAAAAAGTCAGAATCGAAGTCCAACTTTGGCCTAGAACTCGGTTTGCTCGCCAGCCCGGTGAAGAAAATTTCCATCGGTTCCTCGATCTTCCCTAGCTTTCTTTCCTGGCTTTTTGCTTGTTACCCGCAGTTACTTTTTCCTCTCTTGGTTCCCAGATTTTTCCCCTCCCAAGTTCTCCTTTCAATCTTCTTTTCTTGTTCAGTTTTTCCAACACCTGGCTTCCCTTCGTTTCTCTTTGCTACTCACAGCCCCGTAGCTCTTAGTTTCTCTCAGTTTTCTTTTCTTTCCCTGATTCTTTTCCCTAGCCCCCTCTAGCTCTCGTTCGTTGCTGTTTTTCCTTCTCACCAGAACCCCCTTTTCCCCAGCCGTCACCTGATTCATCAGCCGTCCTTCTTGCAACCTTAGCCGCCCTTTGTTGTTTGCTTCTTATCCGAGAGCTCTCTCTCGGTTCTCTCCGTCTCTTCCACTCTCTCAGACTTCAGCCCCCTCTGTAGCTCTCTCTCTCGCTTAGTTTCCTTAGCTCCTGTTCACCCTTTTCTCTCAAACCCCCTTTTGTTCTCCTTTTTTTTTGCTCAGCCGCCCGAAGCCTTCTTCTTTTCTCCCCCTTTCCCCCGTTTCTTTTGCTCCGTTTCCAACCCCCAAAACCCTAGCCGTCACATCCTCGCCCCCTTCTTTTTGTTTTTTATTTTCCTTTAAATCTTAGGTCTCCAAGTGTCTAACACCTAATCCCTTAAGTGCTTAGTTGTCTAATACATAAAGGAGACACTTGTCCTAATGCATGCCCCCACTTGCCATTTTTATTATCTTTCTTTTTTCTTTTTCCTTTTTGTTTTTTTCAAAATCAATTTAAATAAATAAACCAAGTTATAAACAAATTAAAAACAAACTAAAACTTTCAAAAATATCAATTACATTTTCTTTATCCTCCTTTTCTTCAAATTGAAACTCAAAATGATTAAAACAACTTTTTGTGGGCATTTTCTTTTCCTGAAAAAATAATAATAATAATAATAATAAAAACTAAATAAAAAAAAAAAAAATAGCCGATAATTATCAATAAAAAGTAAAAATGAAATAAATTAAAAAAATTTGGTGTCTACAGTTTGCCCCTCTTTGTCTGAGTTTTGGAAAAACTTGAGACAAAGAAGTAGACATCAATTACTCACCTGTGTTATTCGGCTGCAAACTACTTGAGCGATTGACGCTTTTGAAATGAGGACTGACCCCTTTAACAAAAAAATTCAAAATGGGACTGACCCACACGAAAATTTTAAAACGGGACTGACCCGAACAGACGATTTAAACGGGACTGACCCGAACAGGAAATTTAAAACGAGACTGACCCGAACAGGAAATTTAAAACGGGACTGACCCGAACAGAAAATTTAAACGGGACTGACTCGAACAAAAAATTTAAAACGGGACTGACCCGAATAGGAAATTTAAAACGGGACTGACCCGAACAGAAAATTTAAACCGGACTGGCCCAAACAAGAAATTTAAAACGGGACTGACCCGAACAGAAATTTAGTGCTCACTAGTGGGCCTAACCCATGTTTAGTGGCAATGAAACATGAAATGCACGCTAGTGGGACTGACCCATATTTAACGGCAATGAAAATGAAATGCACACTAGTGGGACTGACCCATGTTTAGCGGCAATGAAAATAAAATACTCACTAGTGAGACTGACCCATGTTTAGTGGCCGTGCAAAATGAAATGCTCACTGGTGGGACCAACCCATGTTCAGTGGCGGTGAAAAATGAGATGCGCACTAGTGGGACTAACCCATGTTTAGCGGCAATGTAAATGAAGTGCTCACTAGTGGGACTGATCCATGTTCAGTGGCAATGAAAATGAAATGCACACTAGTGGAACTGACCCATGTTTAGCGGCAATGAAAACAAAATGCACACTAGTGGGACTAACCCATGTTTAGTGGCAAAGAAAATAAAATGCTCACTGGTGGGACTAACCCATGTTCAGTGGCGAAGAAAATAAAATGCTCACTGGTGGGACCAACCCATGTTCAGTGGCAGTGGAAACAAAATGCTCACTAGTGGGACTGACCCATGTTTAGTGGCGATGAAAATAAACTGCACACTAGTGGGACTGACCCATGTCTAAAGAAAATAGACTAAAAACAACACACACGTTAGTGAGATAAACTCGATGCTAACGGTGGTAGAATAAAAACGCACACGTTAGTGAGATGGACTCGATGCTAACGGTGGTAGAATAAAGAAGCACACGTTAGTGAGATAGACTCGATGCTAACGGTGGTAGAATAAAGAAGCACACGTTAGTGAGATAGATTCGATGCTAACGGTGGTTGAATAAAAACGCACACGTTAGTGAGATAGATTCGATGCTAACGGTGGTAGAATAAAAACGCACACGTTAGTGAGATAGACTCGATGCTAATGGTGGTTGAATAAAAACGCACACATTAGTGAGATAGACTCGATGCTAACGGTGGTAGAATAAAAACGCACACGTTAGTGAGATGGACTCGATGCTAACGGTGGTTGAATGGACTCGATGCTAACGGTGGTTGAATGGACTCGATGCTAACGGTGGTTGAATAAAAACGCACACGTTAGTGAGATGGACTCGATGCTAACGGTGGTTGAATAAAAACGCACACATTAGTGAGATAGACTCGATGCTAACGGTGGTAGAATAAAAACGCACACGTTAGTGAGATAGACTCGATGCTAACGGTGGTTGAAGTCAGTGAATTAAATGTGGTTGTCAAGAAAGGAGGTAGAAGGGTGTGCGGCGGACTTTGAGACTTGCCAACAAGAAATTAAAATTTGAGATTGAAATTGATTTCTTCAAGAACTAAGAAGTTAAACTTAATTTTTGATTTTTTTTTTGTTTTTGTTTTTTCCTTTTCGTTTGGAAGAAACTTTTCAAAAAATAATTTTGCCCCAGTCTCCACCAATTATTGTGCAACCGATCATTTGGTTTGCATTAGGGCAGGGTTGCTCCTCCTTAAAACTTTGATTCACCTCTTCTTTGGTCCGAACCCTTCAATTCTTGGGTGATACTCCACAGTCATATAAAAATTGCCCCAGTGTGTTGTTATTGGATCATTGGACCTACAAAATGTAAAAATAATGGTAATGATAGATAATACCACCACCATGCGATCAATCTTACTTTCAAGAAATGTGTAAACATGAGTACTTGGACGTTTTTCCGATATAGCGAAAACTTCACTTTACTCTGTGAACTGTGTCAAATTTCCTCAATTTTTAATGCTAACAAAACCCTTGGTATCCAGTCAATCGTAGGGGTTGCCATTTGATAAATTCTTGACCCAACTTCGCTCCTCGAATCACATTCTATCTTCTTGACTTCTAATGCTAATAAGACACTTGGTATCCAGGTAATTCCAATAAATCCAGGGATTGCCATTGGATAAATCCAAAAGATAAATGAGACCATGAAAGAATATTATATTTACACAATCAATGATGAAAACCTCCGTAATTTGAAAAATTAATTTAAGAAAAATGAATCTGTAAACTTAACAATTTATATTGGATAAACCAAAACCCTTTAATCTCAAACAAATTATCACCGTTGACTCTTTGGATATCATCCTTCCAAAATTCAATGTTGGCAACCGAACCACAAGGTGAATAGAAATTTCAACGAACTGAGTCACCAGCCTTTCAAATCCAAGCTTACTTCTCCTCATAAAATCCTACCCTAGTGCCCTTTCGGGTTTTCACTAAGGCTATCCTCACCTTTTTATTTTTCTTCCCTTTCTTTTTCTTCTTTCCTTTTTCTTTTCCTTCTTTTCTTTTTCTTTTCCTTCTTGGGTGATACTCCGGTTTTCACTAATGAACCAATCCTGCCGATAGCCTTCATCAACTCAAAATGTGTTTAAGAAATGATGGCATCAGTGCGACAAACCTTCCCTTGCAAATTGGCGAAGATGCATTGACATCATTTGTCATTTGATTAAGAAAATTTCCTTAAAGAGGTGGTGCAAGAACGGAAGTCAGGACTTTTGGCTTTTGTTGTAATGGGGTCTGGCGGGGTGATAAGAAAAGGTTAAGGCTTGAAAGCAGATTTTATGAACAGTTTAAATGATCTGAGATCGCATTGTTGTGCCAACCCTATTTTAGAGTTAAATCAAAACTTGCCCCAATTTATTCTCAATTGAGGCTCTCTTTTCTTTCATTTTTCTTTTATTCCTTTTTCCTTTTCAGCCTTCTGCCATTTCATTGAAATTTTCAAAATTTGCCCCAGTTTATTTTTTAATTGAGGTTCACTCCTTTTCTTTTCTTTTATTTCCCTTTCTTTCGGCTCAAACTTACCCCAGTGTGGGGTTTGCGATTCTCAGGGGTTATCAAATGAAATGATTTATTCTGAAGGTTCAAAAGGGATAACTAGGGATAAAATGTTTAATTGGAAAGGAAGAGGGCCTAACTTTCATTCCATTCTTCGCATTAACCCTAAGAGGAAACTTCCATTTATCAGATGAGAATTTCTTACACATCTCCGAATTGATTAGTTGAGGGAACAAGTGATCCACCAGGCAATACCTTTTTGATAATAAGAGCACCTTGCCAATTCGCGGCGAACTTTTCTTTTGGCTTCATTTTGTACTGACGACAACGACCTTAATGCTTTGTTTCCTCGTCTGAATGGTCATGATTTGACCCTTTAATGGTAATCACGAACCAATCCTTTTGATCATATTGACCATGATGGACTGCATTTAACTGCTTCTTATTCCTAATCTTGATCCCGATTCGGCTTGAACTTCTTTTTGTTTCATTCGGGCTTCTTTCAAACATTTTCGGATGTCTCTTCGCCACTCCTCTCATTTTGGAATTCAAATTCACAGTCGTGAGATTGCTGCCATCAAATTTCTGAATAGTGATATCCAAAGGGGTCAGACGGTTTTATTCTGGGCCATCTGAAAAGAATGTGTAAGTCACAATATATATATAAAACTGTACATTTTATTGGATTTCCAGACAAAAACCAAACTTAATATCACGAAACGTGTCTTTAGCAGTCACTTGATTGAAAACTATTTACAAAAGACATAGTTAAACAAAAGACACATGTATGAACGATTTTCATTGGTTTTAACCAAAACAACTCCCCAAATTTATCGAAACTTCCCTTCAAGAGGGAGGAACCTCACTAATTCAGCTATTTTCAGGATTTTCAAATTTCTTCATTGGGGGTAAATGCCTCAAAGGTGTCCTTGTGCTCAGGAAAGGGATTCGTACTTATGCTCGGTCCTTGTTCTTCCCTTTTCCTTAACACTATATCTCCTGCTTCGATCATGTCCTGGATCTTATGTTTTAGTACCCAACAATTACTGGTCGAGTGACCGGGCGCTCTAGAATGGTAGGCACAAGCGGCTTGAGGGTCGTACCCAGCAGAGAGACCTCGACGAGAGTAGTTTGGAGGAGGTATGTCATCGATTTCACCGGCGGCCTTGAGCTGTTCGTACAGTTGGTCAATTGGTCGGCCTAAGTTGGTAAAAGTTCGAGATCGACCGGGTTTTTGTATTTTATTGGTTTGAGGAGGGTTGTAAGTCTGTTGGTTTGGTGGAGCAGGTCTGGGATTATAAGGTAGACGAGGTCGAATTTGAGGATTGTTTTGAGATATTGGGAAGGGCATTGTAGGTGGGCTTGCATAGTTTGGCTGAGATCGAGGGTGATGGGTAATAGTATGGTAAACAGGGCGTGGGTTTGGGTAGCGAGATGAATATGTGTGGTAACGTTGGGATATGGGTCTTGAAAACGGTCCTTGGCCCCACACAAAAGTAGTTTCCTCCTCTTTCTTCTTAAGTTGAGGCTCTCTTCTGTTATTACTCTGACCTTGCAAGGCGTCCAACTGTGATTTTAAAGCTGATACATTGACAATTTTCCCTGCTTTGACGTATTCGTCATATTCCTCCAACTTATTGATAATTGCTGCAAATGAACACCCGATCATGCGAAAAATCTCCTCAAAGTAGGGCGGGTCATGAGCTTTGATGAACGTACGAACAATCTCATCTTCAGTCATGGGAGGCTCCACCTTGGCGGCCAATTTCCTCCATCTCTTCGCATATGTCATGTGGTCCTCGGATGGTTTCCTCTTGGTTCCCTCCAATGTGGTCCTCGTTGGAGCCAGCTCGCAATTGTATTCGTATTGCCTTACAAAAGTGGTTGATAAGTCCAGCCATATCCTCATATCCTCGGGCTTCAAATTGGAATACCAGTCCAGTGCATCGCCTTCTAAGCTTTCAGGAAACAAACGAACTGGTAGATTCTCGTCATCTATTGGCTTGCCCAACTTGTTGGCGAACATTCGAAGATGCGTCTTGGGGTTGCCAGTTCCATCATACTTGCTAAACTTGGGTGTTTTGAAACCCATGGGCAATTGCATATCCGGAAATAGGCACAGCTCGTTGTAGTCCAGACCTCCTTGTTTGTTCAAACCTTGGCTTTTCTTTATGAACTCCTCAAACCGATCCAATCGTTTTAGCAAATTCTTATCCATCGACGCGGACGACTCCCCAGCTTTTGCTTTCCCTTGGGTGGCGGTATCTATGTGGAATGGCTCAGCGATGGAGTAATAATGTGGTCCCTGAGTTTCGAGTGGCATATTCAGACTAATGTGTGGGTAATTTTGGGGAATTTGGGGGTGAGGAGGGTTGGTTTGGACAGCGGGTGCATGGGTATGGGGTAGGCCATGAGTGGGAAAGATAAAAGTTTCTTCACGCGGATTTGCAAAAATGCGGGGTAAAGGGGGTTTGAGTATAGGGTAAAAGTATTGGTTGTGATTTAGGTTGGTTAGCAGGTAAAGGCTCAGGCTGACCACCACTACCACTACCAGTAACCAACTGGTCGATCACGCACCGTTGTGTGGTCATTTCCATATTCAGCTCATTGAATTTATTCAAAACTTCGCTCAGTTGAGCTCCTAGGTTTGCCAAATCAGCTAACGGGGCCGTTACAGGCCTGTCGGATGATTCCGGGTGTGTACTCATGTTTACACAGTTTCTCAAAACCCGACTGCGAGATCGTATAACGATGGGGCTTTTTGTGTAGCTATATTTGAAAAACACCTGAAAATTTAGGAAAAATCCTTATTTAGACTCCCTTTCTGGCTTAACTGCAGTTAAAAGAAAGAAAAAGAAAGAGAAAAAGACACGAGTTAGTAAAAATTAAAGTAATTCGGATGCATGTCCTATGGGGGAACCCTTTTTGTGCCAAGGGTAGGTCTAGAATGAGAATGCAATCCTCCAGCGCAGGCACTATACAATACCTGATGGATCCGATCAACTTATTGAGTGAAAAATAATTTGAAAAAAAAATTGTCCAATTGGAGTGAAAATGGGACATTTGTCCAAAAAATGAGGACAAAGTCCAAATGGATTGCCTGCTTTGATCAACACATAAAATGATGTGTAAAAGAGATTGCAATGTCTCGATTAATTTATTCAGTGAACCTTAGACTTAAACCCTAAAGGGGGAAAGGCGGGTCAAACGGATAGGATGAAATTGATGATTTATTCAAAATCGACTAGATTACCTTAAAAAGGGTAAACTGGTCAAATAAATTGAATGAAATTTGATTATTTATTCAAAATTGAATGGGTAACCCTGAAAATGAATTAAACTAATCAAATGAATTGAATGAAATCAATTGATCAAACAGATCGAGTGAAATGATTATTTATTCAAAATCGACCGAATTGTCCTAAAAATAGGCAAACTGGTCAAATGGATCGGACGAAATTGATGATTTATTCAAAATCGATAAGATTGCCCTAAGACCTAATCAAATGAATTGAATGAAATTGGTGATCTATTCAAAATCAACTAGATTGCCCTAAAATGAACAAATTGATAAAATGGACTGGATGAAATTGATGATTAAAATGGTCCAATGGATTGAATGGAATTGACAGCTTATTTAAAAAATCAATCTATCCATTGGTAGTTTCAAAAATTTATTGCGATGCATTAGTCTATGAGCCTTCTAATATCAAACTTTGGCCTCAATTTATTTATCGTCTCAACAGTGAGGAAATATTGGTGAATTTTTCCAAGTTAATGTCCTCTAAGCAAGGGAATTTTACCAAATATGTAAAAATGGCCAACAGATGATTGTTAGATGCCCATATCCTAATGTGCCCAAAGTTGTTGTGTTATCAGGGAAAAATCGGATCCTACCTTAACTCGTGCACTACCCCTTTGGATGATACAAAATGTAAACGTGCAAGTCTCCTTGGATTAAATATCCGAGACATGAGGTGGTTTATTCCTATAACGGGATTTCCTAAGTGGCATTCCCTCTAAGGCTTATGCATGATGCCAGTGTATTAAAGCGATAAAAATATGTAATTTGAAATAAAACATGACCTAAGGAAACCCCTTTTTGTATGCTGGGGTGAGTCTAAAATGAAATGTATTCATGATGCAAATGCGAAGCATTGAATTTAAACGTGTCACGTCAAATAGGGTAAACTCCTAGAGAGTACCATGCCAGGACTTCTTATTTTCTAGGGCTTATGAATGCAATGGAGACAAAAACCAAGAAAAGTTAGTTCAATGAGATAAATACACATAACACATTGTAGCAAAACAATACAAAGAGATAAAGCAATAAAAGAAAAGAGGGGTTGGATCCCTCCTCTCGTTAATAGTGTCCCTAATAGGGTAAGGCAGACTCTACCCTAGGTAAACTATCATGGATGCATGAGGTATTGGCTCACTAATGCATCTAGACTAGATAGGTTTTAGGTCCCCGAGCCTTCAGACTTGGAAACCAAGGGTCATCAATCCCAAGGTTTTTTGTCGATGGCTCGACCGATTCCCCAGACACTGCTACGCACACGTCGTGTCACGGCTACATGTCTGAGTGAATCATATCAAAAAATCCTCAACCTTCGACTAAAAGCTAAAGGCTATTAACCCAAAGCTTAAAGCGGAAGATTGACTGACCCCTTGGATCATGCTACGCACACGTCGTGTCGTGATCACACGCCCAAGTGGGTCGCCTAATCCTAATAGGGTGGAGTGGCGTGACAAGCCACTAAAAAAAAAATAAACACTACAAGAAAATTGGTCTTCAATGACAGGCTATTTTTGTCACAAAAAAATAAAAAGTCGTCACTGATGACTTTTATTGACAACTTTCTAATTGTCACAGGGTCGTCACTGAAGGCCCGTCGGTAAAAGTACATAGTGACGACAATAAAAGTCGTCAGTGAATGGGACTGTTTTGTGACAACATGTGTCGTCAGTAATTGTTGTAATTTTAGTGATGACATAGTATCTTGTCAATGATATACAAAGCAATGTCGTCACTAAAAGTGGTCCGTAATTGTCATTGGTATAGACTAATTACTGACAACTTTTGTTGTCACTAAACACTTTTTAATTCTATCACAACAGGTTGTTATTAATGGAAAATTCTGATTCAGTGATAACACTTTATCACCATGAAATTTGTCAGATTTTCCTACTACAATTATATCTATAAATGAAAAAAAATGACAATGCTTGATAATTAGCAAATGAACGCATCCATTGCATTACGAAATGCCAAAATATCATATCAAGCATTCAAATATCATAATGAAGTTCAACAACACCCTACAAATAGTTTGATAAGTGGTATTTGGCCTAAATTTCACATATAAGTTGAGGTAGCTTTACAAAACAAATCCAAGTCCCAAAAAAAAAATGTGTTGTCATGACATTTCCTAAGTATAAGATTTTCTTTATCGTCCTTGAGTGAATTGGCAACTCCTGCTGCTGATCTTCCAAAAAGCTAAAATGAGCAACATATCTGCAGTGAAGTACTGCAATTATTAGTAGGTCATAAGAAAAACTTGAAACAATAAAGATAACTAAAGAATTTGCAAGAAAATAAGCTAAATCATTCCTTTTAAGTATAATCTAGACAATGACTAAATAAGGGTAAAGTAAGAGATAAACACTTAGAACATTAGAGCTCAAGAAACACTTCTTTTACTTTTACTACGTTATTAAGAACTCACAAAACAATTAATATGCTTATGCTACCATATTAAGAACCAAACAGTGTTCCTTCTATGGCTTCATAGGCTCCATTTGTATGGTTCATTCTATAGATTATGCATAGCAACTTCAACTTTTCAGGTATTGAAAATGCATATTGTTTATCGCTAGACCAAATTTTGATGACAAATAAAATTCGACATATCTAGAGATTCTTAGCGCCCATTGGTAATATTTTAATGATTTTAATAATAAAATGATGCATCTAATATTTTAGTGAAACTGTGTAAAAAATGGAAAAGATGCTCCACTATAAATCGAAGCTTCTGACTATGAGGCGAACCAGTACATTCACTAACCAACCTACTTTCAATTTTCAAAAGTCCTAATAGCAAATATCACATGCTAGTAGCTTAAATAGCATAAAAGTAAGTAGATATCAAGAAAAGTTTGCATAAGATGTCATGAAATACTAGATTATGAAATTTCTTTTCTACTAGTTAGCTTAGAGACCACTTGTAGCTTGTTTATATGCAAATGTCTCCTAGAACAAAGTTATAATTGTCACTTTTACATAAACTTTGTTGACAAGACCCAACCATTTGAAACAAGTCTAACATAGATAGAAAGGAGTATATACTTACCCAAAAAACATCACAATATTTGGAAATTCCATAGCAAGGACCAATAGCATCAGCATAATAAGCTGCAAGACAATAACAAACCAATGAAGTCGCTATGAAATGATACTGTGCATTATAAGCTCAAAGACAATGAATAAAATGGTAGCTGTAGTGTTTATAAGAAAATGTTAGCATATAAAACATATGTTTCCTTCTTTTAATTTTGATACTAATCTATACTTGTACCTAATAACGTTACAACTACACATTCCAAGAACACTACATAATCGTCAAAACTTACATATTCATTCAGGTAGTCCATCACCAAATATGAAAAAAAATGGTAGGAAAGAACTACTTATTCAAGATAAACTCTAGAATTTGGACAATGAAAATCAAGCTTGATGTATACCTTTGGCAAGGAAAATGCTGTCTCCAGTTTATACCATAATCTGAATATCATGATTTCCTCACAAAAACTAAAAACACCTGCTTGTAACATAGTTAGCTATACAAGGCAATTAAAAGTAGTATCACAAAGTCCATACTCCTTAACTAACCACAAAACTTGAGAAAATTACGACTCCCAATGCAAAAGATGTGCAATATATACAAATTTCCCATGCGGCTGTTGTATTATATTTGAATTATGCTCCACTTCAGCAACCAAAAGTTGTTCATAAGCAAGCCTCTAGAATTAGCATTACAGTCAGCCATGAACCTTTTATTGACTTCATTAGTTGCACATTGGGAGTTCAAATGTAACTTACCTAAATTTAAAAAGGCAATGTAACTTTTCTCTTGCAATTTAAAGAAATCAGAACTTCACTTCCAAAACTGAAGAACTATTAAAAAACATAAAAAATAATAAATTATTTCATTCATGTACCAAAACTTGATCTCTATTGGATGGAGTACTGAATGGACATAACGTCGGTGATGGTGTAGAGAATGGAGATGAGATTTTCTCTTGAAATTCCCATGACAATTTACCAAATTTCAACACAAAAAAAAGAAAAGAGGGGAATTTTTTACATCAGAAAAAATTCCACTAAACCTTGTGATTTCCCAATTCCCTCTCCACCCAACACCACTTAGCCCACTATTTTTCTCACTTGCAACCACTCATAGACATATGTACATCATAATCACCTCTTAAATCTTTTCCACTCCTATCACTATAGCTAATTAGGATGTAAAGCGTACAAGAATCCAACAGTTCACAAAGTTTCACTTTCAACTGGTCATGGTAAAGCGTTTTTTGGATATTTACCTAACTTAACGAATCACTAAATTTGCCAAGATGCGATTGGCCAGCTCTTGTTTCATTTTTTTTTTGTTTAAAACCGCATGAAGAAGAAGTGAATTCATATAATATTGTTTATAATTAGAAATTGGAAGAATAGTAATTTTGTGTTAAAACTTAAAAAGGGTGTTTTAAATAAATGAAGGCTGCTTCAGGAGAGTACTTTAAAAGACAAAAATGAAAAAGAAAAACTGTTTGTAAATCCATTCATTTTCATCCCAGTAAACACAAAGCAGACACTAAAAGCAAATGACAGACATGAGTATAGGTTTCATTCCCATAGTCTATCACTATCCTGTCGTCGCGTAAAGACGTAAACATTAACATTGAGAGGTTTACATTAATGAATTTTCTACCGATCTTAAGGATCATATAATTCTTCAAAAACCCAAGTGCTGCTAACTGCTAACAAGTACCAACCCATTCAACAAACAAACGCCAAGCCGAACAGGAAGAATACAAAAGTTATTATACTACAATAAAATTATTCTCTTGCCATAATTTAAGGAATATTTACATTCCGAAAGTTTCCCTAGACCCAAATCTGATGAAGCTAGAGAACAAAGGAACCCTTAAATCTAGAGGGAGTGTGACCAGGAAATGGGTATTCTTTATGGGTTTGAGTGAGAGGGTATTAAGGGGGTGCCAGTAATGAGATGTCTGGTCCGTACTGCTAAAATCTTTGTCGGGGGCTCCCTGTTTTATCCTACGCACACCCTTGTAATTCCCCCCTTCATTTTATTCCCATCTTCTTGTCCCCGTTTTCCATCCCATTCCAAGAAACAAACCCCTCTACATCATAATCACCTTCGTCGCCAAACTCAACCTCAAACCCGTATCCACCACCAACCCCACTGAAACCTTTATCTTGTACAATAAAAAAGAATGAAGTAATGGTATTCACAACTAAAATAATTCTAGTGGAGATGATTTCACCCGTAACTCAAAATTATCCAAAAAAATTGGGCACAAATTTTTGGCAAAAAAATAATTAGGGCAAAAAAAATTGGGGACAAATCGGGGAGAAGAAGGAGAGACATGAGATACCTTTTCTTGCAAAGAGTTGGTGGAGTACTTCTTCTGTTCAACATCACAAAGACATGATCGATCTATGGAGAGGAGAAAGGAGAATTGTTTTTTGTTAATGGTTTCTGTTGAGGGTGTAAAGTGAGAGAGGGGAGACCAACGGAGAGTAAAGCAGAGAGCTTTTCTATTGGGTTACAAAATGTTTATTTTTCACATTTGACCCTCACCATATATGTTATCGGTTGATTTTGTTTGAAGTTATTGTACTACTAATTTGCAAAACAAACCTAGGTTGCCATTAATTTTTAGTAGATTTTAAATATAGCATATTCAATTAACAAAGCACATTTTAAATAGCGGCCATTCAATTAACATCCAATACAAAACTTCACTATTAATCCATTATCTTCAAATAAGAAAAAAAATGCACAATTAAACTAATACATAATGTGTACTAGTTAATTAACTATGGAGTTTAGGATTTATCCACTTCGATAACTAGTTCCATTTGAAAACTCTTATTTATATTCATATCATATTAACTAATAATCATTCTAAGTTAAGTAGTCACAAGTTTATTTACACTAATGAATTTTTTATTTTTTAATTATTTTTATTCTAATGAAGTTATTACATATACAAGAAAATTAAACTAATAAGGAGGCTCATAAGTATATAACAATAAAAAAATCATTAGAGAACACATAATAATTACAAAAAATTAGGAGTAATAGTTGTAAAAAGTAATAAATATTTTAAATCAAACAGTGACAAGACTAGGTTGTCACTAAAGGCTATACAATGTTATCAGTGACAACAATTGCAAAGTTGTCAAAGAAAGTGCTATTAATACTGACAACTTTTAGAAAGTCGTCACTATTGCAGTTCCCGCTCTCTCCATGACTCCTGGCGGGAATCGAATTGTGACAACAATGCAAGGTCGTCACTGATGTGTTGGCTCCCTTGACTCAATTGTGACAACTTGCTGTATTGTGGTTAAAGGACACCATTCTGTGACGATTTTTTTTCATCACTGAGAAATGTTGTCACTAATGACCAAATTTCTTGTAGTGAAAGAAGAGATAATAAAGCGTATGCACGTATGCTAGTGCTCCTTTTTGGAGGGGAAGGATCGAGAACCAACGCGAGACTCTAGGATAATGTCCCCCACCCAAATGCAACGCAAAGCGCGGAATCACATACATAAACCATCCATCCATCAAAACAATCGTACGCCAAATAGGTGAGTGAGTGAGTTGATACGCGCGAAATGCAAAATCCTAAAAAAGAAAAAATGCAATCCTAAACATCCAAATATGATATATGAGAAGGTTAAAAGAAGAAAAAGATTGACTAAATCAAATTTGCTCGGACTCTCTAAATCCCCAGTGGAGTCGCCAACTGTCGCGCCCCATTTTTTTATAAAAAATAAATAAAGAGTGTAGAAAAATGGATTTTTGATTTTTTGGAAAAAATGAGTTTTGTTTTTAGAAAATGAATAAAGGAAAAGGGCCTAAATGGGACTTGTAATGCGATGATTTGGGCCCAAATTATAGTTTAAAAAGGGTTTTTGAAATAAAAATCGGAGTCGCCACTTGGTATAGAGTTAAGGTGTACCAAGTCACATAAAAATGAATTTTTAACGAAAAAGTAGAAAACCCTTTCTAAACGACTCCAAATCTACGAAAATCAAAGAAACGATTCGGGAGTCACATTTGAAGAGAGGGAAGGCAAGGATGAAATCCAAGGCACCCTCTCAACCTAGCCAAGGCTAGTTGCGTGATTTAATCAAAGATTTTCTTATTTTTTAATCTAAAGATTTATCACATTTGGATGCAAACCCTAGACCTAAGAGGGTATCGAGGGGTCAAAATGTATCTTCAAAGCTTATTTGGCACCAATCACATTAATTGTGACGCCCAATGAAGACTCTTCGAAGAAGCCACGAATAATGCAAAAAATATGAGACTCTAGAAAAAAAAATGAATAAAATAATTATACAAATATACATGTCTTAAAGGAGTGCATCATGTAGGGTACGGGGGACTAATGTTCGTGACTTAATTTTCCCTTTAATAGAGGGAATACAAGCGTGCTAAGGCTAGAAAGCCAAACTCGTCCATATCCCATATTCAAGGGGTTTTTACCTAGTCTAATCAAGCAAATGTACTACCCTAGGTCTAATGCTTAGATGAAATGCAAGTCTAATGTCATGTTTCATACGAAGGGGTAAGTAATATACATATAAGGGAAAATATGGGATAAGGGCTATACATATAAGGGGAATGTCATGCAAAAATGATAAAAACCCTAAAAGTAGAAAAACATGCATGAGATGAAGTGATTTTATCACACAATCATGATCTAACGCTCGAAGGGCTCCTAAGGGTCTAGCGTTGGACCAGCCCATGTCTGTGGATCCTCACTAGCATTGGACTAGTGGGAAATCGGAACAAGGAAACCGCAACTAGCGTTGGATTAGCATGGTATCGAGAAATGGATCACAACTAGCGTTGGACTAGTGTGATAGCGTCGCACATTAATTATAATCTCATACAAACACAACAAAGCGAACAGACACATAATATCAGATAAACACATAACTCATAGTCATGATATCTAGATGCAAGGCCCTAAGAAAGCGATAACACATAGCACGTAAGCATGCAAATCACACAAGCGAAAAGAAAGCGAATAAAACCCTAGCTATTACATTTGAGGGGGGCCTACTACAATCTAACGGGGGGAAATGAAAATAAATAAAATGAACCTAACTATTACAACTTGGCATTTAGATGCCTTTCAAATAATCAGAATGAACTAAAATAAATATACGAAATTAAAACGATTAAAGCGAATTAATAAATAATAAAAATGAAAACATTCAAAAGGCATGCAATTAAACACATAAATCACATAAATACACATAGGGTCAGATAAAGTAAAATAAGGGATAGAGTGTACCTCCCTTGAGTTGGGGCCCTAATGAAATGAATTTATTTATTTACCCTCCAAAAAACAAAGAAAGGGTCAAGGCACCAATTTAATTTGAAAAAATTAAAGAAAATATGCAAACACAAGCTCACTTGATCATAAAGCCCTTAAAATCATGAATTAAGTGCAATTTAAACAAAACATGGTAGTTAATTGAAGAAAACAAGCAATGAAAAGTTGTAAAATTAAAGCTGTCAAGGACCAAATTGAGGAAATTATTCAATTGGTTGGGTCATAGTGGAATTATATTAAAGGACAGGGGTTGGAATGCAACTATTGGAAGCTTTTCATGCAACCCATGCAATCCACGAAGGAAAAACAAGATTCTGCAACTACTTTCCATACTTTTATGTTTCAGCAAACAATGCTTTTAAGCTTCAACGACTTGCAAGCAATGGCAAATTCACACAAACATCTCAAACCACAAACCCAACCTCAGGTTCTTATCCAGCTTATCATGCATGCAAGGAAATGGCAGAACCAGAATGAGGAAAATTTTCATGCAAACTCCATGCAGAAAAACGAACAAAGCTTTCTGCCGAAAATTCCAGCAGCTGATGAAGCTTTCTGCAATTCTAAGCTAGCTGCAACTTTTCTCATTCCAGCCGAAACACATTGATGAAACAACTCACCAAACCAAACACAAATGCAATGACCCCAAGCCTATGTTGTTAACATCAACCAAATGCCATTGTTTCCCCCACTGAAATCAAACGAGGGAGCTGAACATGGAAACAACAAAGAAGATGAACTTGGAGCAGCGAAGGTTTCGCTTATTTGCAAAACAATGTCTACCTCTATTGCTGCAACAAGCCAGGAAACTCCCTTTTCCAGAAAACTTATGACTGAACATTACCTAAGCTACTGAGCAATGGTCTTGACAGTTCGACAGGACAAAAATGCAGCCTGGTCGAGCTTTTGCTGCAACTCCCAGACGCAATCCTAAATGCACCATTAACATCTCGACCCAACTCACTTTGAACCAAACAACAAAACCAACTCATGTTTAAACAGCAAAGATCATAGAAATTCAATGAGCAAATACGCAAATCTTTTGCAACAAAAGTTCCGCAATCTTCTGGGTTTCATTTCAGCCAACGCATGAAACAAATTATCACACCAAACAAGATCATGCACTTCATGCGTTTTGTTTTCATACTCCAACGCAGCAAGATTCATCAACCAAACAAAGAATGTTCAACAAGAAAAAATGTCTCAGAACCATATAACAGAGGGACGACGCAAGCTTATCAGGCTGAAACAGATTTTCCAGAGTTTCATGTCCATTAGATCTGAATTTCTATGAAAGTTGTGTAAAAACTGATAAGAGGAAAGGCAAGAGTTACCTGAGAACGCTGGCAATGTTAAACGCAGGTGAGATGGAGAAAGAAACGAGCTGTTCTGGGAAAACACCGCCCAGGAATTTGCGTCGAGGGAGATTTTAGCGCTGCCGAAGTTAATACTTGGCGCCTCGATTCCACTGGCCTGGATCTATTTTATCCCTGCGATTTGTGAACAAAGTTTCTTCTACTCCTGCTGCAGAAGGTGCAGAAATCACAAGAACCCTCAAAAAGTCAGAATCGAAGTCCAACTTTGGCCTAGAACTCGGTTTGCTCGCCAGCCTGGTGAAGAAAATTTCCATCGGTTCCTCGATCTTCCCTAGCTTTCTTTCCTGGCTTTTTGCTTGTTACCCGCAGTTACTTTTTCCTCTCTTGGTTCCCAGATTTTTCCCGTCCCAAGTTCTCCTTTCAATCTTCTTTTCTTGTTCAGTTTTTCCAGCACCTGGCTTCCCTTCGTTTCTCTTTGCTACTCACAGCCCCGTAGCTCTTAGTTTCTCTCAGTTTTCTTTTCTTTCCCTGATTCTTTTCCCTAGCCCCCTCTAGCTCTCGTTCGTTGCTGTTTTTCCTTCTCACAAGAACCCCCTTTTCCCCAGCCGTCACCTGATTCATCAGCCGTCCTTCTTGCAACCTTAGCCGCCCTTTGTTGTTTGCTTCTTATCCGAGAGCTCTCTCTCGATTCTCTCCGTCTCTTCCACTCTCTCAGACTTCAGCCCCCTCTGTAGCTCTCTCTCTCGCTTAGTTTCCTTAGCTCCTGTTCACCCTCTTCTCTTAAACCCCCTTTTGTTCTCCTTTTTTTTTGCTCAGCCGCCCGAAGCCTTCTTCTTTTCTCCCCCTTTCCCCCGTTTCTTTTGCTCCGTTTCCAACCCCCAAAACCCTAGCCGTCACATCCTCGCCCCCCTCTTTTTGTTTTTTCTTTTCCTTTAAATCTTAGGCCTCCAAGTGTCTAACACCTAATCCCTTAAGTGCTTAGTTGTCTAATACATAAAGGAGACACTTGTCCTAATGCATGCCCCCACTTGCCATTTTTATTATCTTTCTTTTTTCTTTTTCCTTTTTGTTTTTTTCAAAATCAATTTAAATAAATAAACCAAGTTATAAAGAAATTAAAAACAAACTAAAACTTTCAAAAATATCAATTACATTTTCTTTATCCTCCTTTTCTTCAAATTGAACTCAAAATGATTAAAACAACTTTTTGTGGGCATTTTCTTTTCCTGAAAAAATAATAATAATAATAATAACTAAATAATAAAAAAATAAAAATTAAAATAGCCGATAATTATCAATAAAAAGTAAAAATGAAATAAATTAAAAAAATTTGGTGTCTACATTGAGGAAGAACAGTGGAGAAAAGATTGAGAGAGAACGGGTGGGTAGAGATAAGTAATTGTATATTTAAGTATATATAATACGAGTTAATTTTATACACTATCATGGTTACACGCATGACATATATACAAAATTTGGATTTCAAATTCAAATTCTAATTGGTTGTTGTGTATTCAATGGTAATAGTGTATATATAGTTAGTTTATAGAAGATTAATCTATATAATAAACGCAATCTATAATTGTGCATAGTATAACTTAGAAAATGAATAGTTTGTATGTAATCATATAACAAAACACAAATATTTTATACATATGATATATAATTATCTATTAAATTGTGAGCTTGGTCTAAGCCTGATTTAAGTCCAAATTTAATAATTTTGTGAATCGACTGTGAGCCTAAAACTGAAAGCCCCATAGTCTATTTCTTTTGTGTACAAAATTTGGACTTTCCAAAACCTAGGTTAGTAGTCCTAATTGACAACCCTAGGTGGGAGGTTGGGCAATTAATAAAAAGAAGGAAGACAAAGATGAAAGGTTGGAGTAGCTATCAAAAGGGAAAATAAAAGCTAGACAAAAAAAAAGGCCATACCAATAACAACTTATGGATTTTAAAAAGTAAAAATAATCTATGCACCTATGACTAGTTTTTGTAAATTCTAAAGGTATTATAGTGTTTGGCAACAATGCTTTGCAGAATTGTGTTGAAAAAAAATCTTTTGGTTGAATTGAATTGTCACCCATGAAAGAATTAAAGGAAAATTAATAAAAGCAAGGAGAAGCATTTCTTAGACTACAAATATGAAAGTTGTCAAAGACGATAACAATATAAGTTTACAATTTTTGGTAATGCTAAGGTAGATTAATACGATTGAGATAGTCAATTTTCTAGTTTCCAAACAGGTGTCTTAATGCAAAAAATAGAGAAAAGTAGTCCAGATCATGCTTATGTGATGATGTTATCAATCTTATTCTCCAAATTCATAATTACAATAGAAGACTACAACTTTGTTATGTAAATCATCCTTCTGTCATCATTGTTCATCAAGGATTGCAATAATCTTCTCCTTCTCCTTGGCACTGCCAAGTAAATAGGTTCACCAAGATTATGTACCAAGTTAAGAACAAATGTTTTGGACAAAACTAAATATGTTTGTTATATTAAAGTGCATAGTTTTTGGACAGTATTCTCTAATAGCAATTTTTCTTATGGAAAAACCTCCTAGTCTACTAACGAATTAGATGATCTACTATGAAGTGTCAAGAAAATAAAAAAGGCTTCTACCTTAAATATGGAGTATCAAAGAGCATAAATTCTATAAAGTTGTCACTTGGGTCCTTTTTAACTTGATAATGCATGTATGACAAAAAATTGGTAAATATGTTTGAAAATAGGCATAGATTTCAGCCACAAATCTAAACTAATTTGATTATGGAACTATTAAAATTTTTTTCCATGTATTCAGAGTACAGCCTAGTAAATTTGTTATTTGATTCATATAACCACTATTAAAATTATAAGAAAATGTAAGAATGTAAGGCTTTGACATCCCACTAAATGATCAAATTTTTCTGTGATACTCATTAAGAATTTTCCTCATCTCTATGGAGGAACTCAAATCCTAAATTTCTCATTCTAATTCTAACGTAAGCAATAAAATGTTAAAAGTAGACTTGCTTTCACTTTTCCAACACCTATGGCATTGATATGTATGAACAATTTTTCTGATACTTTCTCTTCTGAACACTAGGTTAGACATGTATGAATAATTTTTCTGATACTTTCTGATATGTATGAATAATTTTTCTGATACTTTCCCCTCTGAAATTAGCAGCATTATCATTTCTGTGCATATCCAAATTCTCATCATTACCCTTTCTTCAACCTTATGTGCTATATCAAAATCCAAAATCTTTCTACATGAACTCCTTGCTTTTTCAAAATTCTGGTGAATAGTTTGCATTTTCTTCTCTTCACATGAAGTTACTTCATCACACATTACAAGCTTCGGATGTAAAGGCATAGCTATTAAACCCGGTCTGGGGAGGAACTCGGTAAAAAAAGTGGGTCAACGGGTTACTGGTTCAATCAGTGAGTAAGTGGTCCAACTGGTAGATCACTAAATACACTTAAATATTATATTTCATAATTTTTGATATGGTTGAAATTATAATAAACTATGCCATAGTAAATATTCAGTTAGTCCAATTTATTATAGAATCATTAATTCTTATAAGAATTAATAAAATCTAAATTTAATTAGTAATCCACCAAACTTCAAGTGTAAAATTTTATCTAAGTGTAATTAGCTAGTTTATTTATGAATTTTAAGTGCAAAAGATTATTAAGAATAATATTTGTCTTCAAAATGAATTGTGTAATATGTTATTTTTAAATCCATTTCATAGCTTATAGAATTTGGGGAATAATAAAATTTTATTAAAAGATTTCAAACAAATTTTGTTTTGAAGAAATAAAATAAGAATAAAGGTCTAATATATAATATAGAAGGACTAAATAAGCACCAAATGAGTTGTTGGTTCAGTGGTGAGTGCACTTTATTTCTATACTAAGGCTCAAGATTCGAATCACCATTGAGATATCTTCTAAAAATTTTTAATGCAACAACTGGGCTCCTTACAATATCGTCTGGTTCAACCGAGTTGACTGGTTGAACCGCCGGTCCGTTGACAAGTCAACGGGTTTCTTGTACAAATGACCTAATTAACAACCCAGCCCAATTTCATGGCCGGTTCACCGGGTTGACCGGTTGAACCGTCAAGTCGGGTCAGGTTTAATAACTATGGATAAAGGTTCTGGAGTACAAGGTTTCGATAATTGAAAACCCAACTCTGGAATCTTTAGAGCCTTTTTTGATTTACCTATATTTTTCTTTTCTTTCTTCACCTCATAGGAATCTTATTTGGCTTACTTGCATCAAGTGTTTTTGGTCTATATTTTTTCACTTTCATTCTCTGCCATGGTTTTTTGTTCAAGTCAACACTAGCTTTCTTCCTTTTTCAAATGCCTAAATGTGTACAAGAAGGGATGTAAGATAACAAAAACATTATAGGTTTAAAGCACACATTTTTGATAGTTTTAAGCACACAAAAATGTGTACAAGAAGGTATGTGAGATCGATTTGTACTCGAGAACTTGTTTTTAAGCTATTTTTTTAACATTTCATCTCTATCTTCTCAAATATTAGTCAATTCCCCATTCATTTGCTATTTTTTAATGTTTTTGAATAGAGAAGGCTTTGAAAGTGAGAAAGAAATATGTGATCGGTTTTGAAACAGTGACCAAACTTCTAACACAAGTAGCTGGAAGTAATCACTATTGAATGTTTGAACTAAAGAAGACAAAGCTATTTTCGTATCTTGCCAAGCTTTTTTTAATATCCAAAGTCAATTTACCTCATAAAGACACTCATATATCAATGGTGGTGTGAGGGCTTGAAAAATTCATTTATATTTTCTTATAATTCTCTTTTATTTTGAATAAGTTAATTTATAAATTCTTTATTACTAATTTACTCCCTCAATAGTTGTAATAAATAATAGAATCGAGAGTTTTACTTTTACTTTTATAGTTAGAGTAAGTTAAGATTTTGGTACATTTTGGTAGTGTAATCAGTTGGTGAGATGTGTGTACTAAATTTGGTAGAGAAGAGCGGGTATTAAATAAGAGGAAGTATGTGATTAGAAGTGCTAAGAATAAGTTAGTGAATCATAAATTAAAACAAAAAGTACAAGAGTGTTAAGGAAATAAGCTTGAACCGACGTGCGCCATTTATTACCAATTGAGTACACCGTTTGATCAATACTTTCTTTCCCTAATCTCCTTGTTTTTATTTCATATAATCCTCCCTAATTTAACCCTAAAGCTGGCCAAAATTCTTGACCAAGAGGAAGGAAAGAAAAGAAAAAAAACGGGAAAATCTTGGCTCGCCAAGTATCGACTATCTAAGTTTGTTTGACCAAGAGACTTTCTTTCCTTCTTATCTTTCTTTTGGCCAAACTTTCCTTCATTTCTTTCTTGTCTTGGCCAAGAGTTTGGAGAGGAAAAGATAGAAGAAAAACCACCAACTTCATCTTGATTCTTGCCTTATTTGAGTTGGAATAACAAAACTAAACCGAACAAACTAGCACCAAGAGAGCAAGGAAGCTTGTAGTGGAGAGTTTTTTTGAAGAGAAAGCCTTGGTTCTTCACTTTTTTCAACGGGTTGAAGGTATAAGTTGAACAACTTCTTTTCTCTTTCTTATTTTTGCAATTTATGGTGAAGATGACTTGAAACTTGGAATGTTATGGATGATAACCTAGATTTGGTGAAGATTGGTGAAATTCAGCTTAGGGTTTATGATTTTCACCCTTGATTTATGTTGTTCATCCATGATATGTTGGTATTGAGCTTGGTTATAGACTTGTGTGATGATTGGTAGTTTTATTGTGACTTTTTAGCTTCTAAATAGAAAATTTCATCTTTAGTTCTACAATTTCAGCTTTAATGGGGAATTTTTCAGTTTTGATATTGTGATGTATATATACTAGAAATGAGCTTTAATTGGATGGTTTTATGGCTAGTATGAGAACCGAATTTATCTCATTAGTTGTGGTATTGATTTGGGCTGATTTGAGATGAAAATGTAGCCTTGAAAATAGCTGAAAAATTAGGAAAAAAAACAAAGAAGATGCTGTCCGTTTTTTTTTTCTTGAAGTCCAAGCGAGCGGAAACGGAACTTGAGCGGTGATTCTTAGTTGATTTGAACTTAGATTGCTTAGATTATTTGAGTTCCCCTTAGTAGGGATATGTAAGATGAAATTTTTGCTAAAACCTAAATATTTTATAAGGAGAAAGTAGCGACCACCTTAAGCACGATTTCCTAGTTTCTTCCACCAAATTGTGAACTTAAAATGTTTGAATCATTTCTTTATCGAAACCAAAAGAGCGGGCACAAATTTTCTAGGGTTTAATAAGTACTATGAGTACTACTTAAATGAGTTCTATTTACTTGGTTTACTTTAAGCGAAACTCCTATATTTTGAAACTCTAATTGATTGCAAGTTGTTATACGATATTTTATCGCAACTTTTGACTCTACCCAAGGAGTTGAACCTGAGCTTGGTTTTGGAAAGCAGTAAATCATTGGTGAGTGTTTTCAAGTGCATGATTGAACTTAATACTTGAATGAAATGCTTCGTTAATGTGATTGGACAGTACTTGACTTGTTTGATCGAGCAAGGGTGTACTTTATCGCACTTGCCCTAATGTAATTTATTACTATGCACTGATTACAATTGGCTTGATATATATGTGTATGACTTGAATACTATCTGAAAATCTAAAAACCCTGTGGCTAATTAATCGAGTCGAGTCGGCAAGAGTCTGGTCGTTTAGATAACGAGTCTTGGGTCAACTGTTTTGTCGAGTGAATTGTTATCTCCTCGATTGATTGGTATGCTCGAGTATTATCATTACTGTTTCTATTAGAGTTCGGGCCTGCTAGAGAGTTTGAATGGTGGATGGAGATTGGCGTTTAGTAGTGCGCTACTGGACTGGTTACTCTACTTGAAAGTTGACGGAGTGTCAACTACTACTTGATAAAGCTATGGCGGAGTCAGCTCGCAAAAGTGATTGTATCCTTTTACCTGAAAATGTTGGATACCTAATGGTTTGCTATGTGAAGTGTTATTATTGCACTTTGATGAATTCTTATGCTCGCTAATTTGATATTTCAAGCTTTATAATGGTCAATTCGCTACTTGGATTTGCATGATGTTTTGGAGCCTCACTGAACTTTGCCTTACCCTATTAGTTTTGTTTTCCTTACAGAGGGTACGAGCATAGGCATGAGACTGGTACAGGCCGATGCCGTCTAGTTTTTTATTTTTGTGATTGTACTCATGCTAGTGCTCGATTTGGGTTGGAAGTTATCTAGAACATGAATCTTTTGTTATATTTGGGAATGTATGAATGTTTGAGATAGAAATGAATATAAATGTACATTCCAAGTTTGGGAACTACTGTTTCCTTTACTTTTGAAGTTGTATTTGTTTTCTTGAAGTAGAGAGTGAGTGAGTCCTGACAAGAGTTGGGTAGGCAGTTTGCTAAACCCTGGGGTACGCCCAAGAGGTGGGGCCGTCACAGGTGGTATCAGAGTTTAGGTTTGAATTGGTTTTGGTAGATTGAGTGACTTGTATATGATATGGCTTGTGTATGAATGTCTAAGTATGAAACCCTAGAGAGTAGGCGACTTAGTGTTACTTGTTTAAATTGCTTAATCTTTTGATGCTACTTGTAATGTAGGCAATGGAAGGAAATGGCGAGAGTGGGAGTGCCAAACGAACTCGACGAGTGCTTAGCTATCAGGAGCGTCCATGAGGGCCGGTATTTCGATAGGGTCCAAGGTGTAGAGTCTGACTCTGTGACTGTTGGCAGACCTATTCTTACCCCGTTAGGGTGGTCCTTGCCATAGCAGATGAGAGAGAGAGAGGGAGGTTGGCTAGTGCCAATCACCGAGACCAAACGGAGATTGAGCATCTGCAGGCTGTGTTAAGAATGCAAGGGGATAGGATCCAAAAGTTTGAGGCTTCTATTCTCGAGGAGCAGGAGCGAACCAATGTTTTTCGAGAGTAGGCACAGGAGGCTGTTAATCTCAGTTCTTAGCTTTTGATGATTACAAAACCAATGGATGTTACTAATATCTCCTCAAAGACCTTTTCATAAATAAAGCAAAACAGGTTCAAAACATGAAGCTGTTGCTAAAGCTGTCAGACGCACAAAAAGATTGGATCGGACGTCCGATAATCATTGAGCAACTTTGGATGCATGAAGAACTCCATTACCGGATGTCCGAAAGAATCAAAACACTTCCCTTAGCTCACCAACCTCGATCAGACGAAAAACATTAGAGCACCGGATGTCCGATAATCTGCGCAACACTTCGGACGCAGAGCATTGGAGGTACCGAACGTCCGAAAGGATTGAAAAAAATTTCTCAATTTTATTATCTGCTCTCGGATGCAAACTATAAAGGTACCAGACGTCCGTATGAATTAAAGAAAATCTCTTTTGCTCACTGCCTGCTGTCGGACGCAAGAAACAAGATCACCGGACGTCCGACACCACCAATGGCTAGTTGACTCTTCAGCTGTCCTCTATCCGTTGGAAGCATTAATGGAAAAACTTTTTGGTCTCATATAAATAAAGCAAAGTCAACCACTTCAAAGCACTTTTGCACATTGAGACTACAAAAGATCTAGAGCATTTTTAGTGAGAAAATTCTCTTCGAAGAAGATTTGTACTTTTAGTTATGTGAATCTCGAATAAGTTTTTCTTGTGTAAGTAAATTACTTCAATAGTGTAGTTTTGTGAGGGTTATCTGAGTGATAGTAAAACTTCCTAACTTGACCAAGTGTGGCTTGGAGCAAGGAGAAAGTGATCCTTCCTTTGTACACAAAGATTGGTTGTAATTGATCAACTAGAAGAATCTTGCTTTATAAAGTGATATTCAAACTCAAGAGGAGTTTGCAATTTGGTTTGCTACTCTATCTCTTTTATTTACTATCTTGCAATATAAATTGTTCATCTCTTCTACTCACGAGCATTCGTGCTTTCTCATTAATTGTTCCATTGTGTGGTCATTTAGAAAAGAGGGTAAATTTCATATTTAATCAAAAAGTATCTCATAACTTGGTTAGTTTTTAATTTACCTAATTCACCCCTCTCTTAGGTTGTCTTCGATCCTTACAATTGGTATCAGAACTTGGTCTTCTAGAGATTAAGCTCAATCGGCTTTGGAGTAAAAATGACAACCAACAATGCCATATTTTTTGAAGGACAATCTTTCACTAGACCCCCAATATTTAATGGATCCAATTATTTGAGTTGAAAGGAAAGAATGATTATCTTTTTGCAATATATTGATATTGAACTGTAGTTTATTGTTAATAAAGGTCCATATGATGTCTCTGTTATTGATGAAATTACTCATAGACCAAAATCAAAAACTAAAAATAAATTGACTGGTGATGATAGAACCCATCTCACTTTGAATGCCAAGACTATGAATGTGTTGTACAGTGCTTTAGATTCAAATGAGTCTATTAGAGTCAAAGGTTGTAGGTCTGCTAAAGAGATTTGGGATAAACTAAGAGAAATTCATGAAGGGAGTGAAAATGTGAGAGAACAAAAGAAATCTATCCTAATCACCAAGTATGAATCATTCAAGATGGAACCTCATGAAAACATTGACAAGATGTATTGTAGATTCAATAATATCATTAAGGACTTAGAAGTGCTAGAAAAGGAATACTCCATAGGTGAGAAAAATACGAAAATTTTGAATGCCTTGACCAAAGATTGGGAGAGTAAGGTGACTGCCATTGAAGAGGCCAAAGATCTAAATTCTATGTCTATTGAATCTCTCATTAATTCTCTAACCTCTTATGAGCTGAAACTTAAATCTAAAGTGCAAAAGGAAGAGGATGCTAAAAGGAGGAGGAGCATTGTTCTAAAAGCCTCAAGATAAAGATGACTTGGCTTCCTTAGATGGAGAAGATGTTGAAGTTGATGACAATGATCTTGCTCTCATCACAAGGAGTTTCAAAAGAATCCTTAACAATAGGAGATTCAGAAGAGGGGGACCTAGCAATACATTTTCAAATCAGTTCAACAATGCAAGAAACAAAGAAAAGCTAGAGGCCAACAAAAAGCAAGCTGAAAAATGTTTTGAGTGCGGCCAGTCTGAACACTACATGAATGAGTGCCCAATGAAAAAGAAGAAAGAAGGAAAAGTTTAACAAAAATCAAAGTTTAACAACTTTCAAATCACATGGAATGATTGCAACTCGGATGGTGATGTTGAAGAGGAAGAAAAATCTGCTCAAATGGCTTTCATGGCCATTGGTGATGATGAGGTAACTACTTGCAACTCTCAACCTGACAGTGATGAGGAATCTGATGATGATGTTAATTCCTTCATTGAAAAATTGCATAGCAGCCTAAAAGATTCTTATGTTAGAAACAAGGAACAAAAACAGAAAATCAATTTTCTTATTCAGAATAATGCAAGTCTTTTTTGACTAAACAAGAATCTGAAAGCTGAAAATGATAACCTGAATAAAGCTGAGACTGATCTACGTGTTGAACTTGATAGAAAAACAAAGTTTTGTGAAGTGTTCAAAAAGGAACAAGGTGATTTGAAAAGAAAAATGGATGTGTGACGCCCCCACTTCTCCCAAGAGTAAACCCAAGGGTATCGGCGGGACACCTGCCCAACTCTCGCCGGGACTCACTACAATTCATAATTCAAAACTAGGAATACTTCAAATAACTTCAATATATATATTTAAAGTACTCCAAAACACTTCATACTTACAATTAGTTAGCTTTCAATCTTAATACAACCCAAAAGAATATATACTACAACCATCTGCTATAATACAACTTAAAGTTTAAAAAAAAAAAACAATATAATACTATTCACGGGCACTCTCAGTCTTGAACCCTGTTAAGGAAAATAAAAACGTGGAATGAGTTACACAGCCCAATGAGGTTCCAAGGCACTCTAATAGTTCTAATAAATCAAGTAATTTGAGCATACCACATGTATGGTTCAAGGTTGCACATTGGCACATTAACATGAAACAGTTATCATTATACAGAAATAAACACATATTAAAGAATACGGTGTTCCAGTGGAACCATTTCGGTCAACTTCACCTTATAACTTCCGAACCCCTCGATATTGTCTGGCCATCGCCTTATCCCTCCAGTGGTAATACTCGAGTATACCGAAACGGTGGTCCAGGGTTCTAACCTACTCGATCGAGCCCAATCCTGGCTCGAGCAGGTTAGTAACCAAGGGCAGGATCCAGTTCAGTTTAGAGCTTACAACATGCGCAAGTAATCAAGTAAATCGGTAAACGATAAGTAATCAAATAAATCGGTAAACGGTAGTAGTTCATGGTTAATGGTAACAACTTACGGTTGAACGGTAGAAATTTGTTATTTTAGTAGGTTGAGTGAGATAAAGTACACACTCGCCTTAAAATGATGGACAATTTCATAGGGGCAATTATAGGTAACATTTAATACTTAAACATGTAAGAAATATGCGGTAATTTCATATGAACATGTAATTTACGGTAATCAAGTAGTCAAGTAATCAAGTAAATCGGTAAACGGTAGTAATTCACGGTCACTCGGTAAACATGTAGTAATACTATTCAAGACACGTACACCTATGAGGAACACTCACCAATTCAAAACAAGTGAGTAAGTGCTCAAACAAGTGTTTAGACATCCGCTTCGAGTTCCTCTTTAACGTCCCCTTGAGCGCCTGTGTGACGCCCTCACTTCTCCCAAGGGCGAACTCAAGGGTATCTGCGAAACGCCTACCCAACTCTCACCAAGACTCGAGACAAATCGATTCAAACTTAACAATATATAACAATTAATACTAGTCTAGTAAGGAAAAGTCGCTTCCATAATCAAATATCCAAGTCTTACACCACGAGTTCAAAATACATCAGTTATCCAATTCTTACATCAGGATCCAAAAGATACATCAATTCCCAAAATATACAACATCCAAAAGTGTCGAGTCGATTACATTTGAAACCCTAATACAAAAGTACATCCAAAGGGTTCCACCGAGTTTCACTCCATCCATTCCTGTTAAGGAAAATAAATCTACGGGGTGAGCAATTGCTCGTGAGGCCAAGAAAACACACATGCAAGCACGTTATCCAAGTAACAATCCTAATATTTAAGTAGAATAATAATATTCAAGTAAATTACAATTCGAGCGAAAAAAGTAAACAGAAACAATTCAAGGATATAGGAGCTCTCAGGAGCTATTTTTCACTTGCTTCGCCACGGCTCGATCCGATACCCCCTCGTGATGACACTCCGTCATCCGGGTGGGTATTATGTCCGTAGAAACTTCACTTATTACTTCCTCCAGCCAACATTCCACCCTCTCAGATCCGTAACCAAACACGCACAAAAAAGTCGATACTCGCCGAGCATTCCGAACGAGATCTCAAGAGATCAAGTTTTGATTTTTAGAACACGCATGAAAAGGGCGATACTCCACGAGTATGCTGAACAAGATCTCAAAAGAACAAGTTGTATTTTGCTATTCTCTTGGTTTATCAAACTTCTTAACCAAGCCCATGCCGGCTCGAGTTGCAAGATTGGCTAAGAGAATTGGGTGTCTCCATAAGTCGAGGAGGTTCACTCCACCCGACAACACGACACGCATGACACACACGACATGCACGGCACACACGACAACACGGCATGCACACGAAAACGAATATATTTTAGTCGACGAGATTCACTCAAATCGACTTTGAAAATCAAGTTTAATGCAAGTAAGGTTTGAATAGAGGAGAGCGAGTGCGATAAATTACACACTCATCTCATCAAATGATATTCACGTATATAAGCAGATAAATCAAGTGAACACAATAAGTCATGCACTTGACACTCACCAAGTAATTCAAGAAGCAAAGCACAAGCGATTGTTTAGGCGTCTCCCGTGAGATGCTCTTGAAAGTCTCCTTGAGTGCCTGAACAATTAATAAATATTTCTCATTGACAGTCACGTATTATTCAAGAAAGAAAGCGCACTTGATTTGACTAGTTGATACCTCAAACACGAACCTTAACCACTCAAAATAAAGGTTCAAAAGTGAAGATTTATTAACACGAGAAAACTGATTTTCTTCACGAAATCTAGTTCAAAACGATCAATCATTATCAAAGGGTAGAGAAAAGTTTCCAAAAAACTCGTATCTCCTCAAGTTCAAAAATTTCAGTTTTAAGGAGCAACTTTTGAAAAATCATATCTTGCACTCCTTAGGTCCAAAATTAGAAAACTTGGTACTGTTGTAAACTAGTTTCAAAGTACTAAAAGTTCTTAGAAGGAATTTTTCCATGATTCAAAATGGAAGACACTCAAGTTTTGGCTTCAAGTTGCAGATTTGGACTACCAAAACAGTTCTGGGGTTGGTTTTTGGCCAACTTTGGAAATTTGGCAAAATTCACACAATACGAACTAGTCTCTAAAATTTGAAAATCAATTAGAGTTACAATTAAGGTTTAAAACACAACAAACAGAACAAGAATCTGAGTTTTGAGCACCAAGATACAGTAGCTCAAAGTTGCTGAAAATTTCTCACTAAACAAGAATTTCCAGATTTGAAACGTAAACATTAGGACTTCAGTTGGGCATTGAAATCAACTTGGAATAGCACCAAATTTGGTAGTATTACCCTACCATATAAGGGATACTCCTATGTCAAATTTAATGCAAAAATTCGTACGGAAGATCAGTTAACAAAGCCACTAAAATTCCAAGAATTTCCAAGGCAAATCTGCCTTGCACTTCCATTTTCCTTTTTCTAACTTTTGGCCAAATGAAATCATTTCATATCTGGTCCATTTATAGAGGAAAGATCTAAGAAACATCCAAAACTTGTTTGGTAGGTGATTAACACCAAGAGTTTCAAAGTAACAAGTCCCATTTCAAAACAAGCCATTGGTTAGCCAAAACTAGGGTTTTTAATCACTGATGCAATTCTGAAATTCGGCCACAACTCACTCAATTCAACTTGGAATTAGGTGTGGTTGGTGGCGTTGGAAACTAAATTTATAATACTACAATTTCTCAGAAGAAATTGTTTTAAAATTCTGTCTACAACTAGCGCAAATTCAAGCAATAATTCGCAGCACTTCACAGGCTCTCTAACACAGCCGAGAAACAGGACAGGTGACTTTAAAAGACTGGTTCGGTTCACTCAAGTAGAATCAGAGGATGAATTTTTACCGATGGAAAACTGAAAGTGTCTAGTTTCCAATGCCACAAACGGCACTCGATTTTGACATCGGAGCAAAGAGTTATAGTCAATTGAAATTTACTGCCAGAGAGACTCTGGACACGTTTTCCAGCAACAATGAATTTTCGAAACTTCAACTTTTGGCCAACCAAATCAAGTGATTTTTGGTGAAAACTTTCCACACAACCTATACAACATATTTACATCAAAACCAAGTCAATTGGACCACAAAAATTTTCACCAACAGGTGTGGCAAAGCAGGGGCAGAACCGGCACTTTTCTTCCTTTTGTTTCCTTTGAGTTTTCTTTCCACTTTTCAACTTATAATCACTAGTTTAAACATTAATTCAACATAAACAACACCCAATATCATCACATCAGTTCATCAAGTCCATTGTGGGATTTCATAGAGCCCACTCACAAGATTTACAACAATCCAAGACTACCCACATGAAACTACAAGTTTCTAAGTGCAATTTAACCTACGAAAGATAAGATTTGAAGAGTGGATGATCACATACCTCCTTAGATGTTAAGACCAGAAATTTTTGATCCTTCTTAGCTCCAAGAAACCGTGAGAATGAAGCTCTTCTCCTAGCCCAAGATGATCTCCAAATTATTTGCAAGTTGTGGTATGATTTTGAAGTGATTTGGTGTAAGTTTGAGAGGTAAAATGATGAAGGTTTTTCTTCTTCTTCTCCTATGGAGTTTTGGCTGGTTGAGAGAGAGAAAGGAGAGTTGTTGGCTGATGGTGAAGCTTCCTTGAGAAGCTTAAGTGTTTGTGGCTCAAATTACTCCAAAAGTCAACAAAGAATAGTGCGCGTACGCGCGCGTTTCTTACCCGTTTCCTCTCTGGTTCGTGCACTTCCATTAACACTATTATTATTTACTCTTGATAGTCAAATAACAATTTCTAAAATCCTCCAATTAGTCGTGCGCGCGTAAACACAAACTTTCGATTTGAGCGCGATAAAGTAGAATTTCTAAGAAATTCACATAACGATAGTATAACTAACTAATACTTGAATATTTAGACATAAAAATACCTATTTTAAGACTAACATATAAGTCTTCAAATCTTCAAGTTCACTGTCCTCTCAAATCGATTATTGCCTTCAAACGCGTATTTACTAAATCTCACTAAACGAGTTTTCGAAAATTAAATTTAGTAACGGAACATTTTAAAAATATAAGCAAGTCATAGTTCCATGTAAATGGTTCAAAAAGGGTTGAAATAAATTATCCGGAGAAAACAGATGAATAAATTATTCAAATAGACTAATAATATACAATAAAATAGAAAAATTTTCGGGTCCTCACATCCTCCCCTCCTTAAAAAGAATTTCATTCTCGAAATTTACATTTAGGATAATAGTCACACCCCTTAATAGTCACGCTTATCAGATCAATTAGTAACTTACATTCTCCAATCCATATCTCACAATTTCTATCCATCCAATTAGAAATCACACTCTGATTTTCCAATAGACGTTTTAACTTTCAAGTCATAGGGCAAGCGATCACACTTTATTTATACCATTCATGAAACTAGGGTTTAAACAAGAATAATTCGCTCTAGGGTTAATTAAAACTCTAGTCGAAAGATTAAATCTTGTAGTTCGAAACTCGAATAGAATGATATATTTTCAATAAAAGACTGAGCTTATCAAAATTTTCGGACTCAATTTGTTCAAAACCATTTTCTGGCATTCGATTTTCAAAATTGACAATTTTAGTAATGACCTGGTCTCTTTTGTCCCAAATGACCAATATTTTTTTATTTTTTTTTTGGAGTTCAAACGTTCATAAAAGGTTGAAACATGTCCACAGGACTAATAACAAGATACGTGTAGAATAATTATTAAAATGTCACATGGGAGAAGCTCACTAAATACCCAACTAGGTCAATCCATTATAACACTAGTAAGTCTAATTTTCTCGTTTATTTCCGACTCATATCCAGCACTAGGATCCCATTGAACTACATAAGACCATCCATCAATCCTTCCTTTCATGATCCCTCATCTTTCTTAAGAGTGCAGGGTTATCTAAACCCACGCCCCCGACCCTTGTCTCTTCTATGGCCGTTTATAGTCTTTAGTATGTCTAAATGCAAAATAAAATAATTATACGAGAGAACACTTTAAAAACACAAGACAACATGAAAAACATTTGAAAATAGAACAACTAACATATATCAACATTTCAAGGTTTGTAAAATTAACAAGTCACGGGGCATTTACAAAAATATAGCACATAGGTGCCACAAAAGTACTTTTAGTCATGCACGACTAAAGTAAAGTCAAGTGCCTCAAAAGTAGGCCACACAGTCAAACAAAATACAATGGCCTCCGCACTAGTATCACCCCAGCTATTCCTAGTCACAAAAGTCAAAAGCCTATCACTCTAGGTCTAGTCCACAGTAGGGTTATCAGGGGGAATCTCCTCCTCAGGGTCCTCCTCAGGAGTACCCTCATGAGCCGGACTCTGTACAGTATCCATCACCTCATCAAGCAGCATAGAAGTGTTGGCTAGAATCCCAGAAGTCCGATCCCGGACCTCCTCGACTATCCTAGTGAATCGAGTTCTAACCTTCCTAATCTCGTCACGTGCAGCCTCAGTCCTATCCACCTCGGCTACTACAGTCCCCTCAAGCTCAACAATCCTAGCATCCTGAGCATCCACCAGGGCGCTCAGCTCCTCTACCTCCTGAAGTAACGCTCGGTTGGTATCCACCAACTAACGACGCTCGTCGTCCAGTGATAGTACTAGGTCATTAGGGTACGCGTACATCACCCTACAGGGGCATCGAGGAATCCCAGAAGAAGGCGAGTAGCACACACGAGCTTCTCCGTCATGAGTTCAGCAGTAAATAGGCCTAAGGGGCTCTATATGTCCATTAGTATGACCGTTACCATTAGCAGCAGGTCCATTTCCATTATCCATCCCTGCAAAACAACCACAATTTAGAGATTAGAAACTTAAAGTTACTAATTCGCTCAATATCACTTAAGGAATAACTAAGTTATCCAGTCACTATTCTCGAGAGTAAAATCTCTCAAATATTTCCCCCAATAACTCTTTAAACCTAGGTTCCGATTTTCATCCGTACAAGCTATCACTAATTTTTTTTTCATATTAGTTCCACAGTCCGACATCCTAAACTTTTAAACTTAGGATACGCTACAAAGATCTAAAGCCTAGGCTCTGATACCAACTGTGACGCCCCCACTTCTCCCAAAGGCGAATCCAAAGGTATCCGTGAAACGCCTGCCCAACTCTCGCCAGGACTCGAGACAAATCGATTTAAGCTTAACAATATATAATAATTAATACTAATCTAATAAGGAAAAGTCGCTTCCATAATCGAATATCCAAGTCTTACAGCACGAGTTTAAAATACATCATTTACCCAATTCTTACATCAGGATCCAAAAGATACATCAATTCCCAAAATATACAACATCCAAAAGTGTCTAGTCGATTACATTTGAAACCCTAATACAAAAGTACATCCAAAGGGTTCCACCGAGTTTCATTCCATCCATTCCTGTTAAGGAAACAAATCTACGGGGTAAGCAATTGCTCGTGAGACCAAGAAAATACACATGCAAGCACGTTATCCAAGTAACAATCCCAATATTCAAGTAGAACAATAATATTCAAGTAAATTACAATTCGAGCGAGAAAAGTAAACAGAAACAATTCAAAGACATAGGAGCTCTCAGGAGCTATTTTCCACTTGCTTCACCACGGCTCGATCCGATACCTCCTCGTGAAGACACTTCGTCATCCGGGTGGATATTATGTCCGTAGAAATTTCACTTCTTACTTCTTCCGGCCAACATTCCACCCTCTCGGATCCGTAACCAAACACGCACGAAAAAGGTGATACTCGTCGAGTATGCCGAATGAGATCTCAAGAGATCAAGTTTTGATTTTTTGAACACGCACGAAAAGGGCGATACTCCATGAGTATGCCGAACAAGATCTCAAAAGATCAAGTTGTGCTTTGTTATTCTCTTGGTTTATCAAGATTCTCGACCAAACTCATGCCGGCTTGAGTTGCAAGATTGGCTAAGAGAATTGGACGTCCCCATAAGTCGAGGAGGTTCACTCCACCCGACAACACGACACGCACGACATGCACACGAAAACGAGTATATTTTAGTCGATGAAATTCACTCAAATCGACTTTGAAAACTAAGTTTAATGCAAGTAAGGTTTGAGTAAAGGAGAGTGAGTGCGATAAAGTACACACTCGTCTCATTAAATGATATTCACGTATATAAGCAGATAAATCAAGTGAACACAACAAGTTATGCACTTGACACTCATCAAATAATTCAAGAAGCAAAGCACAAGCAATTGTTTAGGCGACTCCCGTGAGATCCTCTTGAAGGTCTCCTTGAGTGCCTGAGCAATTACTAAATATTTCTCACTCACAGTCACGTATTATTCAAGAAAGAAAGCGCACTTGATTTGACTAGTTGATACCTCAAACACGAACCTTAACCACTCAAAATAAAGGTTCAAAAGTGAGGATTTATTAACATGAGAAAACTGATTTTCTTCACAAAGTCAAGTTCAAAATGATCAATCATTATCAAAGGGTAGAGAAAAGTTTCCAAAAACTCGTTTCTCCTCAAGTTCAAAAATTTCAGTTTTAAGGAGTAATCTTTGAAAAATCATATCTTGCACTCCTTAGGTCCGAAATTAGAAAACTTGGTACCGTTGGAAACTAGTTTCAAATTGCTAAAAGTTCCTAGAAGGCACTTTTCCATGATTCAAAATGGAAGACACTCAAGTTTTGGCTTCAAGTTGCTGATTTGGACTACCAAGACAGTTCCGGGGTTGGTTTTTGGCCAATTTTGGAAATTTGGAAAAATTCACACAATGCGAATTAGTCTCTAAAATTTGAAACTCAATTAGAGTTATAATCAAGGTTTAAAACACAATAGACAGAACAAGAATTGGAGTTTTGACCGCCAAGATATAGTAACTCAAAGTTGCAGAAAATTTCTCACTAAACAAGAATTTCCAAGTTTGAAACGTAAACTTTAGGACTTCAGTTGGGCATCGAAATCAACTTGGAATGGCACCAAATTTGGTAGTATTACCCTACCATATAAGAGATACTCCTATGTCAAATTTCATGGAAACATTCGTACGGAAGATCAGTTAACAAAGCCACTAAAATTCCAAGAATTTCCAAGGCAAATCTGCCTTGCACTTCCATTTTCCTTTTTCTAACTTTTGGCCAAATGAAATCATTTCATATCTGGTCCATTTATAGAGGAAAGATCTAAGAAACATCCAAAACTTGTTTGGTAGGTGATTAACACCAAGAGTTTCAAAGTAACAAGTCCCATTTCAAAACAAGCCATTGGTTAGCCAAAACTAGGGTTTTTAATCACTGATGCAATTCTGAAATTCGGCCACAACTCATTCAATTCAACTTGGAATTAGGTATGGTTGGTGGCGTTGGAAACTAAATTTATAAGACTACAATTGCTCAGAAGAAATTGTTTTAAAATTCTGTCTACAACTAGCGCAAATTCAAGCAACAATTCGCAGCACTTCACAGGCTCTCTAACACAGCCGAGAAACAGGACAGGTGATTTTAAAAGACTGGTACGGTTCACTCAAGTGGAATCAGAGGATAAATTTTATACCGATGGAAAACTAGAAGTGTCTAGTTTCTAATACCACAAATGGCACTCGATTTCGACATCGGATCAAAGAGTTATAGTCAATTGAAATTTGCTGCCAGAGAGACTCTGGACACGTTTTCCAGCAACAATGAATTTTTGAAATTTCAACTTTTGGCCAACCAAATCAAGTAATTTTTGGTGGAAGCTTTCCACACAACCTATACAACATATTTACATCAAAATCAAGTCAATTGGACCACAAAAATTTGCACCAACAGGTGTGGCAAAGTAGGGGTAGAACCGGCACTTTTCTTCCTTTTCGTTTCCTTTGAGTTTTCTTTCCACTTTTCAACTTATAATCACTAGTTTAACCATTAATTCAACATAAACAACACCCAATATCATCACATCAGTTCATCAAGTCCATTGTGGGATTTCATAGAGCCCACTCACAAGATCTACAACAATCCAAGACTACCTACATGAAGCTGCAAGCTTCTAAGTGCAATTTAACCTACGAAAGATAAGATTTGAAGAGTGGATGATTATATACCTCCTTAGATGTTAAGACCAGAAATTTTTGGTCCTTCTTAGCTCCAAGAAACCATGAGAATGAAGTTCTTCTCCTAACCCAAGATGATCTCCGAGTTATTTGCAAGTTGTGGTATGATTTTGAAGTGATTTGGTGCAAGTTTGAGAGGTAAAATGATGAAGGTTTTTCTTCTTCTTCTCCTATGGAGTTTCGGCTGGTTGAGAGAGAGAAAGGAGAGTTGTTGGCTGATGGTGAAGCTTTCTTGAGAAGCTTAAGTGTTTGTGGCTCAAATTACTCCAAAAGTCAACTAGGAATAGTGCGCGTACGCGCGCGTTTCGTCCCCGTTTCCTCTCGGGTTTGTTTCATTGGTGCACTAAATCTCTAATGCACTTTCATTAACACTATTATTATTCACTCTTGATAGTCAAATAACAATTTCTAAAATCCTCAAATTAGTCGCGCGCGCGAAAACGCTAACTTCCGATTTGAGCGCGATAAAGTAGAATTTCTAAGAAATTCACATAACGATAGTATAACTAACTAATACTTCAATATTTAGATATAAAAATACCTATTTTAAGATTGACATATAAGTCTTCAAATCTCCGAGTTCACTGTCCTCTCAAATCGATTATTGCCTTCAAACGCGTATTCACTAAATCTCACTAAACGAGCTTTCGAAAATTAAATTTAGTAACGGAACATTTTAAAAATATAAGCAAGTCATAGTTCCATGTAAATGGTTCAAAAAGGGTTGAAATAAATTATCCAGAGAAAACAGATGAATAAATTATTCAAATAGACTAATAATATACAATAAAATAGAAAAAATTTTGGGTCCTCACATCCTCCCCTCCTTAAAAAGAATTTCATCCTCGAAATTCACATTTAGGATAATAGTCATACCCCTTAATAGTCACGCTTATCAGATCAATCAGTAACTTACACTTTCCAATCCATATCTCACAATTTCTATCCATCCAATTAGAAATCACACTCTAGTTTCCCAATAAACGTTTTAACTTTCAAGTCATAGGGCAAGCGATCACACTTTACTTATATCATTCATGAAACTAGGGTTTACACAAGAATAATTCGCTCTAGGGTCAATTAAAACTCTAGTTGAAAGATTATATCTTGTAGTTCGAAACTCGAATAGAATGATATATTTTCAATAGAAGACTGAGCTTACCAAAATTTTCGGACTCAATTTGTTCAAAACCATTTTCTGGTATTCGATTTTCAAAATTGACAATTTTAGTAATGACCTGGACTCTTTCAGTTTTTGGTCCCAACTGACCAATATTTTTTTTATTATTTTTTTTTTGGAGTTCAAACGTTCATAAAAGGTTGAAACATGTCCACAGGACCAATCACAAGATACGTGTAGAATAATTATTAAAATGTCACATGGGAGAAGCTCACTAAATACCCAACTAGGTCAATCCATTATAACACTAGTAAGTCTAATCTTCTCGTTTATTTCCGACTCATATCCAGCACTAGGATCCCATTGAACTACATAAAACCACCCATCAATCCTTCCTTTCGTGATCCCTCATCTTTCTTAGGAGTGCGGGGTTATCTAAACCCACGTCCCCGACCCTTGTCTCTTCTATGGCCGTTCATAGTCTTTAGTATGTCTAAATGTAAAATAAAATAATTATGCGAGAGAACACTTTAAAAACACAAGACAACATGAAAAACATTTGAAAATAGAACAACTAACATATATCAACATTTCAAGGTTTGTAAAATTAACAAGTCACGGGGCATTTACAAAAATATAACACACAGGTGCCACAAAAGTACTTTTAGTCATGCACGACTAAAGTAAAATCAAGTTTTTCAAAAGTAGGCCACACAGTCAAACAAAATACAATGGTTTCAGCACTAGCATCACCCCAGCTATTCCTAGTCATAAAAGTCAAAAGCCTATCACTCTAGGTCTAGTCCACAGTAGGGCTATCAGGGGGAATCTCCTCGTCAGGGTCCTCTTCCGGATCCTCCTCAGGAGTGCCCTCATGAGCTGGACTTTGTACAGTATCCATCACATCATCAAGCAGAATAGAAGTGTTGGCTAGAATCCCAGAAGCCCGATCCCGGACCTCCTCGACTATTCTAATGAGTCGAGTTCTAACCCTCCTAACCTCGTCACGTGTGGCCTCAGTCCTATCCACCTCGGCTACTACAGTCCCCTCAAGCTCAAAAATCCTAGCATCCTGAGCATCCACTAGGGCGCTCAGCTCCTCTACCTCGTGAAGTAATGCTCAGTTGGTATCCACCAACTGACGACGCTCGTCGTCCAGTGATAGTACTAGGTCATTAGGGTACGCGTACGTCACCCTACAGGGGCATCGAGGAATCCCAAAAGAAGGCGAGTAGCATACACGAGTTTCTCCGTCATGAGCTCGGTAGTAAATAGGCCTACGGGGCTCTATATGTCTATTAGTATGACCGTTACCATTAGCAGCAGGTCCATTCCCATTATCCATCCTTGCAAAACAACCACAATTTCGAGGTTAGAAACTTAAAGTTATTAACTCGCTCAATATCACTTAAGGAATAACTAAGTTATCCAGTCACTATTGTCAAGGGTAAAATCTCTCAAATATCTCCCCCAATAACTCTTTAAACCTAGGCTCCGATTTTCATCCCTACAAGCTGTCACTAATTTTTTTTCAAACTAGTTCTACAGTCCGGCATCCTAAAATTTTAAGCTTAGGATACGCTACAAAGATATGAAACCTAGGCTCTGATACCAACTGTGACGCCCCCACTTCTCCCAAGGGCATCCGCGGAACGTCTGCCCGGCTCTCGCCAGGATTCGAGACAAATCGATTCAAGATTAACAATATACAACAATTAATACTAGTCTAATAAGAAAAAGTCGCTTCCATAATCGAATATCCAAGTCATACACCACGAGTTCAAATACATTAGTTACCTAATTCTTACATCAGGATCCAAAAGATACATCAATTCTCAAAATATACAATATTCAAAAGTGTCCGGTCGATTACATTTGAAACCCTAAAATATTCGATAAGTGTGAGAACCCTGAAAATATATATATAAATATTAGTGCATATTTCATTTGCATTTATAATTCTTTAATAGATTTTAGCATAAAATCTAATTGTTATTAAATAAGTGCGTAGAAATAAATTTTATGTGCAAAATAAAAGAATTGTGCTAAACTATTAAATTTTCTAGCCTTGTTACATTAAACTCATATTTTGAAGGTAAATTATTTCATTGATTTAACAAATAATTTCTTCGAATTCCGATAGCTAATCTTAAGCGTTAATAATGATTAAGTTAATAAGTTTTGATATAAATGGATAAACGAATATTAAGAATGTTAAATTTATATATTAAGGTCAAACTTGATTTTAATAGTTTAAATAATTAGGTACTAATGTTAGGAATTACTAGGAACCTTAATATTAAATTGTAATCGATAAACTTCGATAAAAATGGTTTAAGTATGCTAGGTACTCGTAGGACGTAAAAATTTCGATAATCGAAACCCTCGCGAGATTTGTACACTATTAGGAGTTTAAATCACGCATAGGGATAATTCGTGAGATTATGCTTGAATCAAGGGCTTAAGTGGTCATTAGAAGGAAAAGTGAAAAGTCCAAAATACCCTCCACTACCTCACAAATTACCATGCAAACCCATCAAAATTTCTGGACAACATTATAACTCCACCACCCTAACCGGCCAATGCAAAACTTTTACCACTCCTACACTCAACCCCTTCTCAAAACCGCGGCACCACCTTTCTCCCTCCTCATTTCTATATCACAAACCACTACCGCAACTCCATTCCACCTCCTCTGCAACAATTCACCTCAGACCACACTCCACCCCATATCCACTCCTCACCTCGTGATTAACGACAGAGAGAGAGAGTGAGCCGAGCTTCCCATCTTCTTCCCATTCTGCTGTGAGCCGCGACTGGAGACCAACCGAGAGAGGGAGAGCCGAGCTTCTTATCCGTTTCCTTTCTGTCCGCAAACTAGAGAGGAAGAGAATGACTTGCGGTTCATTTCTCCTTCCATCCGTGAGTTGGTGAAGGCTGAGAACCAAATTTCTTTTATCCAGCCGCAAGCCAGAGCAAGGGAGAGAGGGGCAGCTAGCGGTCTGCATTTTCTGGACTGACGAGAGAGGAAAACATTTTTTGCAGCTAGCCGAGGGTGTTGAGCTCCAAACTAAGGTAAATTCTGGACCTGGACTAGATGTTTATAGGTTGATGAAGTTGCTTAGAGGCATGCATGTGAGAGGTGTACGGTTGGAGGAAGAATTAAGTTACCAGAAAATTTGGTTTCGAAAGAAATTGGAACTGCCGTGAGTTTGAGCTGGGAATTTCAGCTTTAGTTTGTTTGATTGTGATGATCTGAGCTTAGTCTTGAGCCAATTTGATAGATAGCCTTTTATTTGGTGTTGCATGTGAACTTTATGGCTAGGATTTCGGTTGCATGGCTGGAAATTTTTATTAGAAGTTGCTGGACTGCTTAATCAATTTTTCCAGCTTAGCCGATGGAGTTGTTTTGGGAATTGTATGGATATTGTAGTATGAAATTTACTAGAAAAGTATTTGACTCTCTTGGTTGTGTGTTTAGCTAGCTAAATATTGGATGATTAAGCCCTGCATGAGATCAATTAGTTGTGTATAAGCCAAAAATTTGAAGGGAAAACAAAAATCTGCTGCATACATGTCATCTGCGAATAGTGGAATTAATTCTGGAATTTTGGATATATTTTGTTGGTGACCGACCCTGTTTTAAATTGGAATTGATAGTGACTTTATTTATTAGTCTTGCATGTTAGCTTTGGGTACATAATTTAGTGTTTCAGCCGGGGAAAATTCGGTTTAAAGATGGACTAAGCTGCTGGAATTTTTCCAGTGTAGCCGAGTGAAGAAGAAAAGAATTTTTCAGTTTTCTTTTGCGAATTTTGGTTCTAAAATTCTGAACTAAGCTGTAAAATATTGTATAATGCCTTGATTTCTTCATGCATGAAAGACTTGTACTTAAAATGAAGGGAATTAAGGAAGTAATAGTACGTTGAATTGCCGATTGATGACTGTTATGCTTAGTTGATGACAGATTAGTATATATATGATTTCTTGGCTGAACCATTTACTGGAATTAAGCGTTATTTGCCTTGATATATGCTGGTATGAATGTCATACTTAAAATGTACGGATGGTTTGAATAAAAGTCTTATGGTTTTAAAAGAGAAAAAGGAGTTTTTCACAAGTGAATAATGAGTTTCCAGATTTTCGGATTTCACTGACCAGTCTCAGTAAAATGCTTATATCTTGGTGTAGGAAAATCCGATTAAGGTGCCGTCAGTGGCATTTGAAACTAGAGTCATGGACCTTTGTTCTGTAGAAATTTCATATTTTCCCTCCATGTGTACTGCTGTCCGTGACTCCTCAAAGTAGACTGTCCTGCTTGAATGTCCTGTTTCTTTATGAAACTGAATTTTTGACTTGGATCGAACATTTAGCTTATTTGTGATTTGAATTCCTGATTGAAGTGTGGTTGGAAGTGATTGATGGTTGTCTAAGGCTAATGATTGATGAAGCCTTGGCCATTTGAATGATTTTATAAATATTAAAGAATGATGAACTTTAATTGCTGGAATTTCTTGGAGGCCTTACCTTCATTTTGTTTTAGTTAAGATATGATATGAGCTTGCCAAAACCAAGTGCTAATGATTGACGAAGCCTTGGTCATTCGTTTTATTCTTGATCAGAATTGAATCTGTTGAAACCTAGGGCTAATGATTGACGAAGCCCTAGTGAGATTTCTATTTGAAATGTGAGTTGGTCATATTGACAAATCTGAAATATTATGTGCTTGTAAATCGGAATCGTAAGGAAATCATTTTGGTCCTGTGAACTTGAGAAGTTTTTTTAAGCAAGCTATTTAAATATATCTTCACTCTAGTATGGTACGATAAAACTTAGCACTGAAGGTTAAAGTTAGAAATTTCGTGTAGGGATTTTCTAAACCTTGCCAACTCGAAATTTTCCTTTAGCTCAAACTAGCCTTGATAGTTATAGAAAATAATTTCTCTAGCTTTTGAAAACCCTAAGTCTTATTTTAATTCCTTTTCTTTCTTTAAGATTTGCCATTGGATAGTTGTCGGTAGGAAAAGTATCTCAAGGAAAACTATAAGAAACATTTCTTCTACTTTTGTCAAGTTTCAACCTAAGCAGATTCTTGAATTTACTATGGGAAAGTAAACTAGTAATATATTAGATAAACCTCGATGTGTATAAGCTTAAAAAAAACTGAATAGAAACTTATAGTTTCAAAATTTGGTATTCTAGGATATTGCGAGGATGCGGAATTCGATTCCCAATTTGACATCTGAACTTCACTCGTGGTGAGTGTCCCTGCTTGTTCTATTCCTACGTGATTAAAGTGCTTTCTTGACTTGATATGTGATAATTGGAAAAATGGTTTTCTGATCCATCGAAGTGGGCAGTGTGTACTTTATCGCACTAGCTCTTTCGAGTGGTGGCTTGCTTGAAATATTTTCGTGAATATCCTGCTTGCACTATCTACATGCTAGACGCAACGTCGCTGGGTGAATCCCTCGACTAGTCTATAATAACCTCATGCTGGACGCAACGTCGTTGGGTGAATTCCTCGACTAGTCTATAATAACCACATGCTGGACGCAACGTCGTTGGGTGAATCCCTCGACTAGTCTATAATAACCACATGCTGGACGCCACGTCGCTGGGTGAATCCCTCGACTAGTCTATAATAACCACATGCTGGACGCCACGTCGCTGGGTGAATCCCTCGACTAGTCTATAATAAAAAAATAATAATAATGAATCTACATGGACTTTAGATGGTGAAAGTTGATGGAGGGTCAACTGCGGGTAGTTTTGATCAAGCGCAAGGAAAATGGCTCCTGAGAGCCCATGTATCCTACCCGTGCTGTTACACGCTTTCCTACTTGCTGAATTTAAGTTGAAATTACTATTTGCTAAGTAATTGATTTGATTGCATGTTTCGGGCACCACTTAGCTTTAGCTCACCACACGATATTTGTTTTTCCTTAACAGGTCTTGGAAATCGAGAGACTTGAAGCTTATCTGTCCATTTGTGTAAATTTTATTTCGGATTGTCCTTGTGTCTTTGTTTGGGTTGTCACTTGAAGCTGGAAAAGTGCAAATTCTATGTTTTGACTTGTACGGAAGTGTTCTATACTTTATGATTTCACTTCTTGGTTTGTAATGTATAAAGGTATCTATGCGTTAAAGTAGTTTGAGTTGTATCTTAAGAGTGAAGGTTCGGATGTTATTGGCCCTGTTATCTCTGAAGTTAATGTGTGTTAACATTCCAGCCGTTTAAAGTTGGGCATGTCCGATGGCGAATTGTATTTTAGTTTAGGCTATACCGGATTATTTGATCGGTTTGCTTGCGTGAGTCCTGGCGAGAGCTGGGCAGACGGCCCGCCAACCCTTTGGTTCGCCTTAGGGGGAAGTGGGGTCGCCACAATAAGTACTTGATAAACAATGGACATCAAAAATTTCGAAACAAAACCTCCCTCATCAAGCTAACCTATAGGCCAGCATGAAGGAAGGGATTTTTTTTTCAGATTTCCAACTTTATCACACTTTCAAAATTAGGTCATAACTCACTCAATACAACTTGAAATTGAACATAGTTAGTGGTGTTGGAAACTATATTCAACAGGCTACAATGCATCAGAAGAAAGCATTTTGAAATTCAGTTTGTAACTAGTTCGAATTCAAGCAACAAGCCTCATCTCATCACTGACTCTCGAGCACAGCTGTAGAACAGAACATGCAACTTTAAAGAACTAGTACGGCTCACTCAAGTTAAATCAGGGGATGCATTTTATACCGTTAGAAAATGGGAAGTTTCTAGTTTCAAATGGCGCAAACGGTACTTGATTTTGACGTCTGAGTAGAGAGTTATGATCGTTCAAAGAAGCTCTGTCCAGACCACCTGAAGACGTTTTTTTCCAGATTGCCTTTCATTTCGAAAATTCAACTTTTACTCAACCAAATCAATTGATTTTTGGTAGAAAATTTCTACACACCATACACAACATATATACATCAGTTTCAAGGTCATTTGAGTATCAAAAATTTGAAATATAATCACGGCAAAAACAGGACAGATTCGGTCAGTTTTCATGCACCAACTTTCCTTCGATTTTCTCTTCATCTCTAACCGTTTTCTTTCCATCTAAACACATAACAATCAAAAGCAAGCAATTTACACCTCAAATCAGCTACCAATAGGCCACCTTAAGACCTATAGCCTAACATTTAAATGCAAGAAAGTAACTCCTCAAGTCCGTTAGCCTAGATCATGCTTAGGGTAGTGAACCCTTGCAATCAAGCTCCAATCTTTGAAGATAAATGGAAAGATATAAGGTAGATGAAGACTACCTCTTGGATGATGAAAACTTAGAAATTTTGGTCACTAAAAACTCCAAGAAAATCGGCTAAAAGATGTCCTCCTTCAAGCTAAAGTGGTTCTCCAAGTGCTGTGCAAGTTGTGTGAAGGATTTGATGTGAAGTTGTGCAAGAATGGAGCAAGGAGGATGAAGGGCTTTATCTTCTTCTCCCTTGGAGAATTTTGGCCAGCAAGATGAAGAGGAGAGAGAGAGAAATCTGATGACTAAAGTTTCCCTTGGAAGCTTGGGGCCAAAGTTTGGGAAAAAAGTCAACTTTGAATAGTATTTCTCGCTGGCATTTCATGTCTGTTTTCTCTCGGATTTGTTTCACTTGTGCACTAAACCTCTATTGTAATTCTTTTAATATTATAATTATTTACTCTTAATAGTCTAAAATAACTTTATTAAATCTCCACTTAACCGCTCCGACGTGAAACACGTGTACTTAGGCGAAATGCGCGAACTTACGACGCGCATGCGAAAAATCAAAACTGAAGAAAAATTCATGCACTACTAGGGTAATTAAATATATCCAAGGCAATTAATTGTAAAAATAACTAAATTAAGAAATAAAAACACGAGTCCTCACAGGATGGTCTAAATGAGTTGCTTAAACACAAGAAACAAGTTTGTTTTCAAAAGAATGAATCAAACCTTATTTTGGCATTCATAAGAAAAGGTTGAATTCTAATGCAAACGAATTTACCCTTTATAAAAGAAGGTAAGTCAAATTTGTTAAACCTGTTTATATAAGCAATTCACTGACTATGTGTAGATTTTGCTGCCAAATTGGACACATGAAGAATAATTGTTATGTAAGAAAGAATATGAGAAATGGTATGAAATGCATATTAATAGTTAGACATAATGCTAATTCTCAAGAACCCAAAAAGTAAATGGATACCAAATATCATCTTGTGAACTCTTGTGTAGGTGAATTTGGTGAATGTCATTAAGGAATCAAAATGGTTCATTGATAGTGGATGCTCAAGGCATATGACCGGTGATCCATCACAGTTCATCAAACTCAAGTCAAAATCAAGTAGAAAAGTAACATTTGGAGATGATAACAAAGCCAAAACAGCTGGAGTAGGAGATGTTAGTAAGAATGGTCAAACTTTTGTTCACAATGTTCTTCTTGTTGATAATTTGAATTATAATCTGTTGAGTGTTAGTCAATTGTGTGATAGAAATCTGTTTGTGCTATTCAAAAAGTATGAATGTCTTGTTCTTGACTCAAAGTTCAACATTATCTTCAAAGGAGAAAGAGTGAATGACATTTATGTAGTTATTCTTGTAAAAATTGATTCTTCTAGTCTTAAATGTCTTGAAGTTGCAAATGAAGACTGTAGACACCAAATTTTTTATTTTTAGATTTATTTGTTTCAATTTTAGGTTTTTATTTTATTTTATTTTTATTTTTATTTTTATTTTGTTCTTATTTCGTGTCTCTCATTTTATTTTAATTGATTTAAGAGCATTTTTACACTAAATTCTAGAAAAGAAAAAAGAAAAGAAAGAAAAAACAATAAAAATGGCAAGTTGGGGGCATGCATTGGGACAAGTGTCCCTTTGTATTTTGGACAACACAACACCTAAGGGATTAGGTGTCTAGACACTTGGTGGCTTAAGGAATTTTGGGGGGGAACAAAAATCAGGGAATCAAAAAGGGGAAAAGAGGAAAAGGAGCGGCGGATGGAGCGGCTGAAAGGGAGAAGAAGGGAGAAAATTGAAAAAATGGGAAGGGAGCTTCGGCTATAAAGAAAAAGGAGAAAACAGAGAGAGGGTTTTTGAGGGGCTGGGCGGAGAAAAGCAGGAAAAGAACTGAGGGAGAGAGAGCTTAGGAGCTCGGCGAGAAGAAGAGAAACGCGAGAAATCAGAAAAGAAAAGGGGAAAAGCAACAGCCGACGAAAAAGGGGAGGATAGGAAGGAAACTGGAAAAGAAAGGGAGAACCGAGAAGGGGCTTCGGGGTGGAGCTAGTGAGGAAATTAGGAAACAAAAAGAAATCTGGTGGTAGCTGCGAGGAGGGAGAATTGAGGGAAAAATGAGAGAGAGGGAGTCAGAAAGTAAACAAAAAAAGAAGGAAAATCAGAGGGGAAGGCTTCGGCTAAAGCAGGGCAAAGGAAAATAGAGAAAAAAAAAGGAAAAATAGTGGGCAGCGGACGAGTGAAAAATGGCTTGGGCAAGGGAAAAACGGAGCAACGCAGAAAAATAGAGTGAAAGAAATGGGGGAAATCTGGAAGATTGAAGAAGTTCATCGGGGAATCCAACGAGAGAAGGAGCTCCGGGGGAGAGGGTTTTTGAGAAAAGCAAAAAGGGAACCAAAGGAAAAAGAAAAGGTCTTCGGCTGGAAGAAACAGAGCAAGGGAACTCGCATCTGGTTGCTGGAACAGCCACCATCCCACCGTGATCCGCCAGCGAAGCTTCACCGAGAGGACCTTGTAAGTTGTTCTTATTCCTTTACATTTCAGTATTTCTTTCAAATCGTGTCTGCCGTGGGCTGCTATGGCAGGTTTTATGTCGATTGTTTCTTTGAATACACATGCCATGTATATTGATTGGACTGTATCCCGGCGAGGCTGTATGTTGATTGGACTGTATGTTGATTGTATGTTGCTATGTATGCATATTTCTTGGGTTGCTGAAAATGTTTTGGCTAGTTAACTTCAATTTGAGCAAGAATTTGATGAAATTTCTGATGCCCCTAACCTGTTCGACGAAATGCCTGGCTGGAAATTCTTATTGAAAGAAGATTTGTTTGCATTTTTTTTTATGTGAAAGAACCGGCTAAGTCAGCAGATTCATTTCCTCGCATATGAGAAATTTTGATGTATTGCAGTCTTGCATTTTTCTGTTGCTTTATGCTTCCCATCGTATGAATTTGAATTGAAATGGCATGAGAAGGAGCGTGTGTGATTTTCATTTTGATTGGGAATGGTCAGACTCGAGCTTTTTGATGTTCTATCCGCAAGGAAGGACGAAAATGGCCACTGATGTTGAATCAGTTTGGGGAAGATGACTACTTGTCTCAATTTTTAATTTCAGTACCTCCATTTTCTTTTGGTTTGTGATTTGGCCTCTGATCTTCTGAACTTCATAATTTACCCCCAAAAACTGCTGTAATTCTTTCAATCAGGTTCCTATTTTTGTTACCTTGAACCCCTCAAGTTTCCCCTCATTCTGATATGGCCTTAAATATTTTTAAGCCCTTTCAATGAGGTCTTTAATTTAATTGCAAGCAGGTCCCTGAACTTTATTTTTCTTTAATTTTGACCCCAAAATTTTGTTAATTTTTGCAATTACATCCTTGCTTGTTTTAATTTCTTGAATATAGGTTGTTTACGTGATTCAATTGATTCAATTTCATATTTATTTTCATCTTTTATAATTACTTGTTTAAACTGATGCCTTGACCCCTTTTTATTATTTTGGAGGGTAAATGAGTAATTTCACTCCATTAGGGTACCGATTCAAGGGAGGTACACTCTTTCCCTTATTTTGATTTTTACTCGACTCTATGTGTACCTATGTGAACTTATGTGTGAACTTGCATGCTTTTTGAATATTCTCGTTTATTTATTCATTTAGTTATTTTATTTTGTCTTAATTTTGTATACTTATTAGTATTTATTTTATTCATTTATTTTCATTTCCCCCTTTAGATTGTAGTAGGCCCCCCTCAAATGTAATAGTTAGGATTTTTATTCGTTTGTGTGATTTGCATGCTTAGGTGTTATGTGTTTAATTGCTTTCCCTAGGCTTTTGCATCTAGATAAGCATGTTTATGTGTTATGTGCTATGTGAAACTATGTGCTTGGCATGCCTATTTATTTTTTTGTATTATATCTGATTATGTGGATGGAATGCACGTTACCGTGGCTAGTCCAATGCTAGTCATGGTTACTTATTCCCGATCGCTCACAAGTCCAATGCTTATGAGAGAGCGTTAGTAAAGGGCTAGTCCAATGCTAGACCCAATAGGGCCGTCCCTCGCTAGTACATACTCGCATGCTTGCACTACATTTCATTCATTCTTCTTTTTAGCATTTTACATGAACCTCTACTCCCTTTCCCGCATTTGAAACACGATTTTTGGGATTTTGCATTTCATTGTAGTTATTAGAGTCATCTGCTTGATTAGGTTAGGGAGTCACCCTTCTGGTAAGGGGGATGGACGAGTGTGGCTACACATAGCCTTAGCACGCTCATTCTTTTTCTAACCAAAAGGAAAAGCAAAAGTCACGATTTAGGGTCTCCCCGTACCCATCTTGCTCGCATTCCTCTAGGGTTCATGCATTTCATTTATTCACTATCATTTTGCACTCTCACTTCATACTCTATCCCTTTTTTCCACATTTTTCACTTCACACAACTCTTATTTTGCACATTTTCACTCTACCACTTGCACTTTATATATATTACCACTGAGCACACATACACTTTACACTATCACTTTACATACCTCACTTTGCACCCCCATTTGCACACTCCCACTTACACACTATTCTTTTTATTATTACTTTTTTTCACTTCACACAAGCTCATGTTTTCGCATTGCATACATTCATTCCACTCATTCTTACGTCATTAGCATTATTCGTGACCTCTTGGAGGGCTTGTCCTTGGCTATCACAACTCATGTGATTTAGTCCGATCGAACCTCTAAGAGATATTTGTCCCTTTCGATTCCTCATTAGGTTTAGGATTGCATTCATCTTAGTTACATCCAAATGCGATACATCTTTTGGTTAGAAATTAGGAAAATCATGACTAAATCACGCAACTAGTTGAAGCTAGGTTGAGAGGGTGCCTTAGACATTGTCTTTGCCTTCCCTCTCTTCAACTGTGACCCCCGAACCATTTTTTTCTAATTTATCATAGATTTTGGAGTCAATCTAAAAAGGTTTTACATTTAAATCCACATTTTTTTGGTGACTTGGTACACCCTAACTCAATACCAAGTGGCGACTTCTACATTTTACCAAAACCTTTTTAGATTACTATTTTTGGCCAAAACGTCGCATTTCAAAGTCCCATGGCCTTTCCCTTACATTTTCACACACATCACTATTTTTCAAACCATACCTCACTCACTTATTATACTATTTTATTATAAAAAATGGGGCGCGACAAAGACCCTTTGTTGTGCCATAGAAGGGTTTGTCATTTCAATATAGATTTGTTAAAAGAAATTTTCGAAAAGGAACTTGTTAGAGGTTTACCAAAGATTAAGTTTGAAAAGGATAAAATATGTGATACTTGTCAATTTGAAAAACAAGTCAAAGTTTCGTTTAAACCCAAGAAATGTGTTTCAACTTCAAAACCTTTGGAGCTTTTACATCTTGATTTATTTGGTCCTACACAAATAGCTAGATTGGGTGGTAAAAGATACTGTTTGGTTATTGTTGATGATTATTCTAGATATACTTGGGTGATATTTCTTGCACACAAAGATGATGCTTTCAAAAATTTTGTTTCATTATTTACAAAAATTCAAAATCTGATTGGATTGAAAATTATCAAAATTAGAAGTGACAATGGCTCGAAATTTAGATTTTGTGGTTTTCCGGAATTCTGTGATAACAATGAAATCACACATGAGTTTTCAATTGCTAGAACTCCTCAACAAAATGGTGTTGTTGAAAGAAAGAATAAAACTCTTCAAGAAACTGCACAAACCATGTTGAGTGAATGTAATTTGTCAAAATATTTTTGGGACGAAGCCGTTAATACCGTTTTTTATGCTATGAATAGAGTTCTTTTGAGACTTATTTTGAACAAAATCTCTAACGAGTTAATATTTGATAAAAAGCCAATTGTTGGTTATTTCAAAGTTTTTAGTTGCAAATGCTTTATTTTAAATATCAAGGAACATCTTGAAAAATTTGACAAAAATCTGATGAAGGCATTTTCTTGGGATATTGTGAGAACAAAAGGGATTTTAGAGTCTATAATAGAAGGACTCTTGTTATTGAAGAAGCCATACATGTCACTTTTGATGAATCTAATGATGATATTTTCAAGAGTGGTTGTGAGGATGATGATGTAGGTGTTCAAGAAGAGCTTAAGAAGCTCACAATTCATGATCAAAACAATGCTCCGTAAGAAGAGAGCTCAAAGGAAGATGATTCCCAAGACAATCAAGCATTAGAAGAAAATGACAATCATGATGAAGCACCTAGGGATCTTCCAAAAGCTTGGAACTTTGTTCAAAATCATCCTAAGGAGCTCATTATTGGTGATCCATCCGAAAAGGTAAGAACTTGCTCCTCTTCGAAACAATTGATGGACAATTTTGCTTTGGTCTCACATTTTGAACCAAAAAATGTTGTTGATACATTGAAGGATGAAAACTGAATTTTAGCGATGGAAGAGGAACTAAACCAATTTGAAAGAAACAAGGTGTGGATATTAGTTGAAAGACCTCAAAATCATCCTATCATTGGTACAAAATGGGTGTTTAGAAATAAAATGAATGACAAAGGTGAAGTGGTGAGAAACAAGGTTAGACTAGTGGCTAAGGGGTATGCTCAAGAAGAAGAAATAGATTTTGATGAAACATTTGCTCCTGTAACTAGACTAGAATCAATTAGAATATTTTGGCATTTGTGTTTCAAGAATTTTAAATTATTTCAAATGGATGTTAAAAGCGCTTTCTTAAATGGTTTTATTGATCAAGAGGTATATGTTGACTAACCTCCCGGTTTTAAAAATGAAATGTTTCCAAATCATGTGTTTAAACTCTCAAAATCTTTGTATGGTTTAAAGTAAGTTCCAAGAGTATGGTATGAACGCTTAAGTGGTTTCTTGATTGAAAATGGTTTTAAAAGGGGCATTGTAGACACCACTCTTTTCACTAAACAATGCTCCAATGATCTACTAATTGTACAAATATATGTTGATGATATTATCTTTGGTGCTACTAATGAGTGTTTGGGCAAGAATTTTTCCACTATTATGCAAAAAAAATTTGAGATGAGTATGATGGGAGAATTAAATTTCTTCCTTGGGTTGCAAGTGGAACAAACTCAAAAAGAAACATTCATTAATCAAATCAAATACACCAAGGAGCTGCTCAAAAGATTCGGTATGGAGGAGTCAAAGCAAGTTGGAACACCAATGTGCACATCTACCAAACTTGACAAGGATGAAAAAGGTATAAATGTTGATGAAAAGAAGTATAGAGATATGATTGGCAGCTTACATTATTTAACCGCAAGTAGACCTGATATCATGTTTGCTGTTTGCTTGTGTGCTCGTTTCCAATCATGTCCAAAAGAATCTCACTTGATTGTTGTGAAAAGAATTTTTAGATACTTGAAAGGAACCTTGAACTATGGTCTTCGGTATTCTAAATGTCATGAATTTCCTTTATGTGATTTTTCAGATGTTGACTTTGGTGGATGTAGGATAGATAGAAAGAGTACAAGTGGTACATGCCACTTTCTTGGTAATTGCTTAGTGTCTTGGCTAAGTAAGAAACAAAATGCTATTTCCTTGTCTACGACCGAAGCGGAATATATTGCCGCCGGTGCATGTTGTACTCAATTAATGTGGATGAAAAACACCTTGAATGATTTGGGTTAGCATATGATTGTGTGCCTGTGTATTGTGACAATACAAGTGCCATAAATTTGACAAAAAAATCCCATTCAACATTCTAGGACAAAGCATATAGACATAAAGTATCATTTCATTAGAGATCTCGTCCAAAAAGGTGAAATTTGCATGCAATATGTTTGCTCAAAAGATCAAAGTGCTGACATTCTTACAAAAGCCCTTCCACTGGATCAGTTTGTGTTTTTGAGAACAAAATTGGGTGTTATTGAAAAGTTTTTCTGAAAAATTATCTGGTCACACTTTATCGGACGTCCGATACCTGATGAACGGACGTCCGATAGTGTTCTAAGTCTCTTTTCCAGAAATCTTGTTTCGGACGGCAGTGTCGGACGCTTCACTTCGTTTGACCGTCTGACACTTAAAAAATGCCTGTTATAAGTATGACATCTTCTTCATTCAATTCATTTTTAAATCATTGTTTCGGATGCAACTTTTCATCTGCTCCTACTTTCGAATTTCAAATTCGTCTCTTTTCTGAACAAGTTCCAAGAAATTGATTTGTCCAAAACCATTATGCTCATTTTGCCCGATCATTACTCCTCATAACTTTCTCTAACTGCCAACTATCCTACAAATTTCAATTCTCACCTGAAACCCTAGTCACTCAAAATTCACCCATTCAAGCTTGTATTGTAGTCCATACTGCACTTCTAGTCAATCTCATATACAGTCGCATCATATTCTACAACAAAGACTCTCTGCATTTCATCATGGTGAGAGTGAGAGGAGGATCTGCTGGTGCCGGACGCACCACCAGACTAAGGGATGAAGACATTGAGATTGTAGAGCCCTCCACTATGAAATCGCCCAGAAAAGGAACTAAAACTCGTGGTGGCAAAATAAAATAGTCTGCAAGAAAGGAATAGACCACCCAACCTAAAAAACCTCAAACTACTATGCCTTCTGTTGAGCAAACTGCTGAACAGAGTGCTGAGGATCAACCAACTGCTGAACCTTCCACCAGAAGATCATTGAGAAAGAGAACAACTGATGAAGTGCCAACTGCTGAGCCTACTGTTGTGCCAACTAATGCTTAGCATGGTGGAAAAAGGAAGCGTTCTGCTAGAGGACAATCTGCTACTCAAATTGAGGAAGTGCCAACTCCACTACCCAGGTTCATTGATGATGATGCCAGAGAGAGATTTGAATGAATTTTACAGAAAGACATCATCACTCAAAGGACCATCATCCCCTATGAATTTCGTAAGCTTGACCTTGGACCAGTTATTGAACTCTTTGAATTTCAAAAATGGTCTCACATTCTGAAATTATCCAATACCTATTATCCTGATATGCTTTATCAGTTTTTTGCTAACCTTAGGAAGGGTAGTTCACCGACTGACCTTGTTTCTCGAGTCAATTCGGTTGATATTGCCTTCAATTCTGATTCTATTAATACTATTTTGAAAACCAAAATTGAAGATGATTTTAAAGGAAAAATTACAAATTTTTTCTCTTATGAAGAGTTTTCCTCTACCTATCATCATTTTCATATCGCAAAACTGATGACCTATTTTCAAACACATTTTAACACTCCTGCTAAGGCAAGACTGGAGGATCTCAGTCCTCAAAATTTGATCATCTTTTCAATAATTTTAAATTTGTTGGTTCCTACTGATGATCACAGGACCGACACCAACAAAATGGAGTTTTACTTGTTCTATTGCTTTCTTGAAATGATAAGAATTGACTTTGGCTTTGTTATGTACAAGTTTCTGCTCAAAATCAGTACTGATAGCCGTAGAAAACTTTCTCACGAAATATTTCTCACTCCAATCTTTGCTCACTTTGACATTCCCTTTTCTAGAATGTCACCTAAAGAGACTGCATCAACTGTCTTTTCAAAAGCTTATTTCGAAAGAAAAAATCTGCGTTTCTTTGATGGTAAATGGTATCACACGGAATCTATTTTGGAGTCTAGGACTAAGAGCCATTATGACACACTTGTCACCCCTAGACCTCGTAGAGACCAGTCTCATTTTATTTTTCCTTTTACCATTCATTCCAAAAAGTCATCCAATCAGCCTTCTTCATCCATTCACGAGGTCATCTCCTTGCTTGAGGATCTTAAACAACACATTCACCTTATTGAAGATGGTCTGATAATGACCATGTCACCTGATCAGCAAGCTGCTTTCATTGACAAAAGGAACCTACTTGTCCCTCCTATCCCTCAAGAAGATGAGAATGCTCATCAAAAGGAGCCTAGAACTGAGCCTACTGAGTAAACTCCACGTACTGAAACCACTCCATCCACTCCAGAGGTTCGTGCTTCCAGTTCTCAACCACAAGACAAGGGAAAGGCTCCAGCAACTGAAGACAGCGATGATGATGAGGACACTGAGGAGGAAAAAGTGGATCCTGCCAGTTTCGCCTAACTAGAAGGAGGCCTGGATCGTCCAAGATCACAATTTAGGCACCTCTAGGCACTTGCACTTTGTGTTTAGGATGGCATTTCATAATAGACATTTGCATCTTTTGTATTTTAATATTTCAAGTACTCTGTACTCAGGAATCTGGTTATTTAGTTAACTCTTTTGGCTTGTAAACTATTCTGTTAACTTCTCTATGTTGAATGGTTTCTGGTTAATTTTGATTGGTTATCTTTTTGTTAGTTAACTCTGTTTGCTTTTGTGAGCTTGGCACCTCTGTGACTTTTGATTTTTGATATTGTTTGCTAATAATGGTGAATATTGATTTTGTTGAGTATTCTTGGTTAATGATGTTGCTGCTGACATTGATGTTGGGATTTTGGATGTTGGATACTGTATTTGAATGTTGGGTTTCTGGATGTTGAATTTGAGTGATGTATTTAGATACTGTCTTCTAATGATGATAAAAATGGGGAGAAATGATGTCAAGTTGTTGCCAGAAAATATAATCTGGTAAAAAGTTATTGCCAGAAAATATTATCTGGTAAATGCGTGAGGGGGAGCTATTCTGAGGGGGAGTGTTTACCTTTTTGATACATTAAGTGAGGGGGAGTTTTAACTTAATTATTTTTCTCCATCCATTATTTTGTCATCATCAAAAAGGGGGAGATTGTTAATCTCAGTTCTTAGGTTTGGATGATTACAAAACCAGTGGATGTTACTAATATCTCCTCAAAGACCTTTTCAGAAATGAAGCAAAACAGGTTCAAAACATGAAGTTGTTGTTGAAGCTGTCGGACGCACAAAAAGACTGGATCGGACGTTCGACAATCATTGAGCAACTTCGGACGCATGAAGAACTCTATCACCGGACGTACGAAAGAATCAAAACACTTCCCTTATCTCACCAACCTCGATCGGACGAAAAACATTAGAGCACCGGACGTCCGATAATTTGCGCAACATTTCGGACGCAGAACATTGGAGGTACCGGACGTCCAAAAGGATTGAAGAAAATTTCTCAATTTTATTATCTGCTCTCAAACGCAAACTATAAAGGTACCGGATGTCTAAATGAATTAAAGAAAATCTCTTTTGTTCACTGCCTGCTGTCAGACTCAAGAAACAAGATCACCGAACGTCCGACATTACCAACGGCTAGTTGACTCTTCAGCTACCCTCTATCCATTGGAAGCATTGATGGAGGAAAATTTTGGTCTCATATAAATAAAGCAAAGTCAACCACTTCAAAGCACTTTTGCACATTGAGACTACAAAAGATCTAGAGCATTTTTAGTGAGAAAATTCTCTTCAAAGAAGATTTGTACTCTTAGTTGTGTGAATCTCGAATAAGCTTTTCTTGTGTGAGTAAATTACTTCAATAGTGTAGCTTTGTGAGGGTTATCCGAGTGATAGTAAAATTTCCTAACTTGACTAAGTGTAGTTTAAGGCAAGGAGGAAGTGATCCTTCCTTTGTACACAAAGATTGATTGTAATTGATCAACTAGAAGAAACTTGCTTTATAAAGTGATATTCAAACTCCTCTATCAAATTCAAGAGGAGTTTGAAATTTGGTTTACTAATTTATCTCTTTTATTTACTATCTTGCAATATAAATTGTTCATCTCTTCTACTCACGAGCATTCGTGCTTTCTCATTAATTATTTCATTGTGTGGTCATCTAGAAAAGAGGGTAAATTTCATATTTAACCACAAAGTGTCTCATAACTTGGTTAGTTTTTAATTTACCTAATTCACCCCCCTCTTAGGTTGTCTTCCTTACAGAGGCAAATGGTTGTCTTGGTCGAATGGTGAGAGAAGTTAGGGACCGAGCCGATAATATTTTAACTGAGTGTAGAACACTTGTGGAGGAAGTAGTATAAGTGAACTTGGTCGAGGAAGGTCAAGGGAACGTAACCCCTAGTGATCCTGGGATGGACCTTGAGGAGGAGCCAGCAACACTTGAGGAGGAGGTAGAATCGGTTGGGTCGGTGATTAATTAAGCTAGGGATCTAGGATTTTTTAGGGTTGTGCAAGATAGTTAGGACATAGTAGGGAACAGTTGGAATGACACGCCATCTTTCTTATTGATACGAAATATGGGCCGCTTATGAGCCATGTTTTGGGCTGCAAGAGATTGAATCTTTTAGTGATAGTTAGTAGTTTATTTTCTAGATTTCTATTTTATTTGCTAGGAATAAATTCGGTCCAAGACCTCATGTTGAGTTGGATCCGATTTATAGAGTCTAGGCTCACTATAACTTAAGTTGGTTAATTAGCTTTTATTGGGTTATGTTGGGCCAGCTTAAAGCCTTCATTGGATCGATTATAAGCTGACCATTAGATAGTGGATTTGAGTAATGGAATCGGGCCAAAGGCCTAGCCTAGCCGAGTTAGGGTTTTCAAGTCACTTTAGGTTTTCAAGTTGTATGGCTATATATAGCCAAGGCAAGAGACTTTCATAGGCAGTTTTGAAGATCAATAAAATTGTGAGTTTTCACTTTTCTCTTTCCAAGAGAGCCTCTTTGAATATTTGAGAATCTTTCTCAAGTTATTCAAGTGAACTTATCAATCAAGTAACTCCTTGGTTGTGGCATTCTTCTATCTATACTTTTGGTTCACTAAATTTGCTAGTCTTGGGTTAAGGAGTTTCCTTAGTTCGTGGCTTGTGATTTTAGAAGGGTCAAGGTTCCGCAATCAACCCAACTTGGTGTTCGTCTAGATCCGTCGCACATCAGTTGGTAATCAGAGCTAGTCGACAACCACCAGATTATATCCTTCTTTTCTTTTGTGTTTCGAGTCACATACTCTTGTTTCAAATCAGTTTATGTGTCAATTCAAAAAAAAAAAAAAATACTGTAGCATCGACTGTTCATCGCTACTGTAGGGATACTGTTCACCGCGCCGCACTGTAGCGATACTGTTCATAGCTACTGTAGCGGACTGTTCATCCCAAAAAAAAATTATAACTTGTGTTTCTTTCTTATTTTGGTGTCTTGTTATATTGTTCTTGAAGTTTTGTGTTGGTTTAGAGTAAAAAAAAAAAAAAAAATCCAGCCGCTAGGGTTTTGTGCCGTCGTTGTGTTCTTGTATCTTGTTTCTTGCATGCAATCTGTCTTGTCATCTCTTGCTACTGTTTTGACCAGATCTTAGTCTTTTCATTGTTTTGTTGAGTCGTTCTGGTTGTGTAAAGCAACCACCAAAAGAAAAAAAAAAAAAGAAAAGAAACACATGCAAGAGGCGAAAACAAAATTCTGGTCGCTAGCTGTTTCTTAATACCGAAGTGTTTTGAACAAGAGGGCTGGGAATATTGTTTTGTTTTACATAAAAAGGCTGATTACAATAGTTCTTGAATTCTTGATAACCTTACCTTGCTTCTTGGAACCCTTGATACATATCTTGATAAGGGGGATTGATACTTGAAATCTTGAAACTAAACAAACCTCCATTCTTGATCTTGAGTTGCGGCTGACCTTTGTACAAACACCACACAAAAATCTTGTGTTTTGAAGGTGGGATTTGAAATTCAAAAGAAAGAAAAGCATTCTGGTTGCACAAAAAAAAAAAGAGAAAGAAAGAAAGAGGAACCAGAGTTGGATCACAAGAAATAAGAAACCTTCTTGAAATAGGCAACCTTCTTGACAAAGGAAACCCAAACCGCCTTGGATTTGCTAGGGCAAACCCTAGCCACCACCAAAGCTGTCCACTTCAGACTTCCCTTGCTTGAATTGGGGAAACCAGCCGCCAACACCAAAACACCCATAACCCAAAATCACCCAAGAAACATTGATCCCAACTTCCAAAAAAAAATCGGCCGCATGCAAAAAGTGGGTAAAGTCCTTCTAGGATTCTAAATTTCCGCCATCTTGTTCTTGTGTCAATCGAACCTTGCGTTCTGTCCACACCACAAATTGGTATCTTGAGTCATTTTTGCATATTGCTAAAAGTGTCCAAAAGGAGTCCGTCCTGATCTAGTCTTAGAGTCCTTGTTGAAGTCAAACTTCCCCAACATTTAAGTCACCCTTTTGCGGACTAAATCAGAAAAAAATTCTTGCTTGTATAATTGCTGTTTTGAGTCATCATTTAGTCTTCAAATTTCCAGATTCTCATACACCACTTTTGGGGACAAACTTGGTTGACGTTTGGTTGAACTACTTGAGGGAAATTTCTGATTTCTTCAAGGGGGCAATCAAGGGATTTGAAAGTGAATGGTGAGATCATTAGAGTGTTTTTAAACACTTGAGCAAAACACGAGAGTGAGTGAAACACGTAAGGGAGCGAGTGAGGACTGTTCTACTAATTTTTGTTGAGTTTTGCAGGTAATAAAAGTATGAGACAAACGAATGCTCAGCTGGAGCTTCACCATCTTGTGCCTAAAGGAGTAAATACTGTGGCATTGCGTGAGATAACTGAGCAATTGGAAATCATCAAAGCTCAAAAAAATGATTGGTTTTATACACGTTGCCATATCAAGGATAAAGTTTGCAGTTTAGCCATTGATAAGGGTTGTGAAGTTAATCTCGCAAGTACTGTCTTGGTTGAGAAATTGAATCTTCCAACCATTGATCATCTTCGACCTTACAAGTTGCAAAGTGATAGTGGTGATATTTGGATTACTAAGCACACACTTGTTCCTTTTCGTATTGGTCAATACGTGGATGAGGTGTTGTGTGATGTGGTTCCCATTCAAGTGACGCATGTGCTGTTGGGACAATGGTGGATGTTTAATCGAGAAGTCAAATATGATGGATATACTAATAAGTATTCCTTCACATTTAATGGCCGTCGTACCAGGCTTGTGTCGCTTAACTCTAGGCAACTTTGTATTGATCTAGCATACATGAAGAGTGAGCATGAGCGTTATAGTATGAAGAAAGAGCTGGAGGAGAGAATTGTGACTGAAGAGGTAAAATTCGAGGGAGTTGAAAAGAAGAAAGAGGTTGAGAATAATGAGGGGAAAAAGTCAGCTACTGAGCATGAAAAAGAGATTAAAAATTCTAAGAATAAGCTGATTGTGAGAAAGGATGTGAGATCATATGTTTTTTCTAACGATCTTGACTCTACTTTGTTTAGTGTTTCTACTTTTATGCAGGTTAAGCAAGGAAAAATTGAGTTGATCTTGGCATGTTCTATGCCTAAATCCATTGGTGAATATCAAACTTTTCATGGAGTTTGCACCTTAAGTGTTGTCTCTCTTTGTCATCCACTGATGTTCAACGTCAACCATGAGCCTGATTTGCTTGTTGGGAGGAATAATGAAGTTTCAGAGGGAGTTTCTACACTTGAAACTTGTTATAAATTTCCTTCTTATTTTGTTGGTGACAATCCTTTCCTCATTGGTCCAAATTCTGATTCCTTACAACCTGGTTTTATTCTTCAATTTGAGGGTTCAAAAGCTACCTATCTCGATCTTTTCCATTTGTGCAAGATAGGCCATACCCACAACAACTTGCAATGAATTTTATAACTTTGCACAATCATGTCCGAGACTTTTCTAACCTGATTGAGCATCACTATGAAGATCCTTATCTTGTGAATGTGAATGGTAAGCTGTCAAGTGATTTTATACCTACAAATTCTAATCGTGTGATTTATTGTGTAGGTCCAAATTCGACCATTCATGACACAATGCTGATTAGAGAGCTTTGGAGTGGTTGGAGTAAAGCCTTGAGTTTCCCATGGCGGATTGTGAGCATTTTCAAGCTAACCAAGAGACATGTGCAGCGAATTACAATAATAACGACGTATGCAAGTATCATCCATTCTAAGAGAGCCAATATGTGGAGATTTGAAGTTTCATACTGCCAACTCTTGTAGTACCATTCATTTTCAAACACGATTTGAGGACAAATCTTTTTTTAAGAGGAGGGGAATGATACGAAATATGGGCCGCTTATGTGCCATGTTTTGGGCTACAAGAGATTGAATCTTTTAGTAATAGTTAGTAGTTTATTTTCTAGATTTCTATTTTATTTGCTAGGAATAAATTCGGTCCAAGACCTCATGTTGAGTTGGATCCGATTTATAGAGTCTAGGCTCACTATAACTTAAGTTAGTTAATTAGCTTTTATTGGGTTATGTTGGGCCAGCTTAAAGCCTTCATTGGATCGATTATAAGCTGACCATTAGATAGTGGATTTGAGTAATGGAATCGGGCCAAAGGCCTAGCCTAGCCGAGTTAGGGTTTTCAAGTCACTTTAGGTTTTCAAGTTGTATGGCTATATATAGCCAAGGCAAGAGACCTTCATAGGCAGTTTTGAAGATCAATAAAATTGTGAGTTTTCACTTTTCTCTTTCCAAGAGAGCCTCTTTGAATATTTGAGAATCTTTCTCAAGTTATTCAAGTGAACTTATCAATCAAGTAACTCCTTGGTTGTGGCGTTCTTCTATCTATACTTTTGGTTCACTAAATTTGCTAGTCTTGGGTTAAGGAGTTTCCTTAGTTCGTGGCTTGTGATTTTAGAAGGGTCAAGGTTCCGCAATCAACCCAACTTGGTGTTCGTCTAGATCCGTCACACATCACTTATTTTGTTTTTGATATTGACGTGTTAAGGTTGATATACATAGCGCCTAATTTTATTCTATATCCTTTGAGTGCTATAAGTTCTTGACTTTATTAGGTTGGCATGTACCGTACTTTATGACTTGGTATTAGGTTGTTATGCTTTGGAAATACTTTTATTGAGATTTATAGCTACTTTATTTTGCTTATACCTATATAGTCTATTTTTCAAAAGAAGCATGGAAGGTAGACGAAGTTAGGGACTTGGGACTAGTCCAGGACGCGGTTCTAGCCATGGACGTGGGACTAGACAAGTATAAGAACCGAGAGAAGAGATAGATGCGACGGTTGAACAACAATCTGAACCTCGGGCCGAAGAAGGGGATTAGGTAGCGACGACAATCCAGCAAATGACTAACATTCTAACTCGGTTGGTAGAGCAGCAGGGTCAAACCCCTGTTAATCAGCCTAGAGACCCTGAAATAAGGATAGATAGGGCCCTAGAACGGTTCCAAAAGTTTTCTCCTCCTAAGTTTCATGTAGGACCAGACCCGAAAGTGGCAGAGCGATGGCTGAAAATAATGATCAATATTTTCGCCGCCTTGAATTATACGGAGGAAAGGCAGGTGAACTTTGTCTTATTTTAATTTGGTCCCTGGTGGAATGTAATTAGGGCTAAGTGGGAGAGAGAACGGATAGTATGGACCTGGTTGAATTCTGTGCGGAAATTTAACGAAAAATATCTCCCACCCCTAATCTAGGAGAAAAGAGAGGATGATTTCATTAAATTATGTCAGGGAGCCTTAAGCGTGTCTGAGTATGAGTCTCAGTTCACCAAGTTGTCCAAGTTTGCTCTTAAATTGATAACTACGGAGCAAAGGAGGGTGATGCCGTTTGTACAGTGGTTAAATGTGGAAATACAGGAGGCCTTGACAGCGGCACAAATTAATACTTTCACGGAGGTTCTTGAAAAAACCTAGAGAATAGAAATTACAAGGGCGCAAGTGAAGGCTTTTCATGCAAGAAAAATGGGTGCTCCTATGGAAGTCAGGGGCAGGGACAAGGTAATCGGCGTATGCCAGCCTCTAAAGTGGGTTGAAGAGCTGGCGGTGGAAGAGTTTTGAAAACATCTAGAGGAGTCACTCCGAGAGGAGCCCCAGGTGGAAGGGGACAGGCGAGAGGTGCCTTACAAGGAGGCCAGACATCAGGCCCTCGATTGTCTTGTAGGTATTGTAGGAAACCTAATCACATTGAGGATAATTGTTGGCGGAAGGCACGAAAGTGTTTACGATGTGGAAGTACTGAGTACTAAATCGCCACCTGTCCACTTACCAGTGATACCCAACAGGCCGATTGGTCAAATCCTAGACCGACCACTATAGGAAGGACTAGACGAAGGGTGCTAGCCTGAGTGTATGCCTTAGACCAACAGCAAGTACCTGAGCCGTCGGAGGTAGTGGAAGGTACGATCTTTATTTTTCATCGTTTGGCCAAATTTTTGGTAGACCCTGGTGCTACACATTCTTTTGTTAACCCTACTTTCATGTCTGGAATTCATGTGAAGGTCGAGAGGCTACCATATGATTTAGAAGCGACAACACTTACAGGTAACCAATCTTTACTTGCTAATGAGGTGTATAGAAACTGTGACGTTTGGGTTGGTGAGCGAAAATTAGTAGTTGACCTTATAAGTCTGGCCATTAAGGGGTATAACATTATTATAGGAATGGATTGGTTGGCTCGTTATCATGCTCAGATAGATTACCGAACAAAGATGATCGAGTTTTTATACCCAATAAGGCAACTCTAAAACTAGATGCAAGAGGTATTTTAGTCTCATCTGCCCTTATTTCGGGAATTAGGGATAGAAAATTGCTGAGTAATGGGGCATGGGGATATCTAGCCTTTTTAGTTAACACCCCAGGAAAAAAGGTTAAACTAGAGGATATGTCGGTGATAAGTGAATACCCGGATGTATTTCCAGACGAACTGGTGTCATTACCTCCTGAGAGAGAGGTTGAGTTTAAGATTAATCTGGTACCTGGGACTATCCCCATCTCAAAAATTTCTTATCGGATGGCCCAGTGAACTTAAGGAATTAAAATTGCAATTGCAAAACTTATTAGAACGGAAATTTATACATGAGAGTGAGTCACCTTAGGGTACTCCAGTGCTTTTTGTTATAAAAAAGAATGAAAGTTTGAAATTGTGTATTGATTACTGAGGGTCGAATGCAGTGACTGTTAAGAATAAATATCTTTTGCCCCATATTGATGAGTTATTTGACCAATTACAAGGGGCTGTGGTGTTCTCTAAGTTAGATTTCAGACAAGGATATTATCAATTAAGAATTAAGAAGGAGGATGTGCCAAAAACTGCCTTTAATACTCGATATGGGCATTACAAGTTTGCAGTGATGCCTTTTAGATTAATCAATGCCCCAACAGCATTCATGGATTGAATACATCGAGTGTTTAAACCCTATTTGGACCAATTTGTGGTGGTATTTATTAATGATATTCTGGTGTATTCAAAAACTAGGGAAAAATGAGCGGCACTTGAGAATGGTATTGCAAACCTTAAGAGAGCACCAATTGTTTGTCAAGTTTAGCAAGTGTGAATTTTGGTTAGAGAAAGTGTCATTTCTAGGCCATATAATTTCAAAAGACGGACTCACTGTGGATCCAGTTAAAATAGAAGTTGTTGCCAAGTGGAAACGGCTGGAGAATTCTACTGATGTTTATAGTTTCTTGGGTCTAGTAGGGTATTACCGTCGATTTATAAAGAATTTTTCAAGAATTGCGGGGCCCCTAACGGATTTGACCGAGAAGCAGGATAAATTCATTTGGGGCACTAAGTGTAAAACCAGTTTCAAAAAACTTAAGAAGCAATTGACCATGGCACCGGTGTTGACTTTGTCAAATGTGAAGGATAGATATACGGTATATACAGATGTTTCGAGAGAAGGATTGAGGTGTATTTTAATGCAAAATACGAATGTAATTGCCTGTGTTTCTCGGAAGTTAAAATCTCATGAAAAGAATTATCCAACCCATAATTTAGAACTTGCAGCCGTTGTGTTTGCTTTGAAGAAATGGCGGCATTATTTATATGGGGTGACGCTTGAGGTATATACAGACCATAAAAGCCTTAAGTACTTATTCTCCTAGAAGGAACTAAATCTGAGACAACGTCGATGGATGGAGTTCTAAGAAGATTATAACTGTACCATTAATTATCATCCGAAAAAACCAATGTTGTGGCAGATGCTTTAAGTCGAAAGGCTTAACTAGCAGGTTTGATGATAAGAGAGTGGAACCTATTAGAAAATGTTAGTGAATGGAACACTCGTCTTGAGCCACAGAAAGTTATCTTCGGGAATATTGTGGTGAAATTGGCATTATTGGATCGAATAAGAAGGATCAAAAGAAAGAATCAATCGTACAAAAGTGGATGGAAAGAGTGAAGAAGGGAGAATTACCTGACTTTAACCTAGGTCCCGATGAAATTTTAAGGTTTCGAAATTGTATTGTTGTACTGAAGGATGAGGAATTGAAAAAGGATATTTTAGAAGAATCTCGCCGCTCTAGGTACATGGTGCATCCTGGTAGTGGCAAGATGTACTAGGACCTTAAGGGTTTATATTAGTGGGACAATATGAAATCGGAGATTGCTCAATTTGTTCAAAAGTGTCTTACGTGTCAACAAATGAAGGCCGAGTATCAAAAATCGTCGGGTCTGTTCCAGCCTTTAAAGATACCTGAATAGAAGTGAAAACACATAACGATGGATTTTGTGTCTGGGTTACCACGAAGTCAAAAGGGTCATGATACGATTTGGGTAATAGTGGACCGATTGATTAAGATCACACATTTCTTGCCCATTAGCATGAAATATTCTTTGGAGAAACTTGCCAAATTTTATATGGATGAAATTGTGAGATTACTTGGGGTATCAGTGAGCATAGTATCCGATAGAGACCCTAGATTTGTATCTCGATTTTAGCAGAAGTTGTAAGAGACTCTAGGAATTAAGTTGAACTATAGCACGACCTATCATCCTCAAACAGATGGGCAGTTGGAGAGAACCATTCAAACTCTTGAGATTATGTTAAGAGCCTGTATTGTAGATTTTTTAGGGAGTTAGAGCCAGTACCTGACATTAGTCGAGTTTGCGTATAACAATAGTTATCACTCTTCTATTCAAATGCTCCTATATGAAGCATTTTATGGATGAAATTGCCAATCACCGATCCATTGGGATGAAGTAGAAGAGAGAAAGGTTATAGACCCAACAACAATATCATGGGTTGAGAAGGCCTACGAAAAGGTAAAAATGATACGTTAGAGGTTTCAAACGGCCCAAAGTCGACAAAAGAGCTATGCCGACTATCGGAGAAAGGATTTGGAGTTTGAGGCAGGAGATAAGGTGTTTCTTAAAGTTACTCCACTGAAAGGAAAGATCAATGCGGGAAAAGGAAAAAGTTACAACTAAGATACATAGGACCTTTCAATATACTCCAACGGGTAGGAAAAGTGGCTTATCGATTAGAGTTGCTAGCCAGTTTATCTCGAATCCACGATGTTTTCCATGTTTCCTTTCTTAAGAAATATCATCCGGACCGGACTCATATTTTGCCGCCAGAGGATATTGAGCTTGACAAATCTTTGACCTACGAGAAATGACCTATTCGAGTACTAGACCAAAAAGTGAAGGATTTGAGGAATAAGGAAATTCCACTACTTAAGATTCTATGGAAACACTATGAGGTGGAGGAAGCAACCTAGGAGCTGGTGACGGACATGAAGAGAAGTACCCTGAACTATTTGCGAATAAATGTACGAATTTCGAGGTCGAAATTCTTTTAAGGGGGAGAGGGTGTGAGGACTTGAAAAATTCGTTTATATTTTCTTATCGTACTCTTTTATTTTGAATAAGTTAATTTATAAATTCTTTATTAATAATTTACTCCCTCAATAGTTGTAAAAAATAATAGAATCGAGAGTTTTACTTTTACTTTTATAGTTAGAGTAAGTTAGGGTTTTGGTGCATTTTGGTAGTGTGATCAGTTGGTGAGGTGTGTGTACTAAATTTGGTGGAGAAGAGCGGGTATTAAGTAAGAGGAAGTATGTGATTAGAAGTGCTAAGAATAAGTTAGTGAATCATAAGTTAAAACAAAAATTACAAGAGTGTTACGGAAATAGGCTTGAACCGACGTGCGCCGTTTGTTACCGGTTGAGTACACCGCTTAATCAATACTTTATTTCCCTAACTTCCTTGTTTTTATTTCATTTAATCCTCCCTAATTTAACCCTAAAGCTGGCCAAAATTCTTGACCAAGAGAAAGGAAAGAAAAGAAAAAAAAAGGGAAAAATCTTGGCTCGCTAAGCATCGACGATCTAAGCTTGTTTGACCAAGAGACTTTCTTTCCTTCTTATCTTTCTTTTGGCCAAACTTTCCATCATTTCTTTCTTGTCTTGGCTGAGAGTTTAGAGAGGAAAAGAGAGAAGAAAAGCCACCAATTTCATCTTGATTCTTGCCTTGTTTGAGTTGGAATCACAAAACTAAACCGAACAAACTAGCACTAAGGGAGTAAGGAAACTTGTATTGGAGAGTTTTTTTTGGAGAGAAAGCCTTGGTTCTTCACTTTCTTCAAGGGGTTGAAGGTATAAGCTGAACAACTTCTTTTCTCTTTCTTATTTTTGCAATTTATGGTGAAGATGACTTGAAATTTGAAATTTTATGGATGATAACCTAGATTTGGTGAAGATTGGTGAAATTTCAGCCTAGGATTTATGATTTTCAGCCTTGATTTATGGTGTTCATCCATGATATGTTGGTATTGAGTTTGGTTATGGACTTGTGTGATGATTGGTAGTTTTATTGTGACTTTTTAGCTTCTAAATAGAAAATTTCAGCTTTAATGGGGAATTTTACAGCTTTGATATTGTGATGCATATATGCTAGAAATGAGCTTTAATTGGATGGTTTTATGGCTAGTATGAGAACCAAATTTATCTCATTACTTGTGGTATTAATTTGGGCTGATTTGAGATAAAAATGTAGCCTTGAAAATGGCTGAAAAATTGAGAAAAAACAAAGGAATTGCTGTCCGTTTTTTTTCTTGAAGTCCAAGCGAGCGGAAACGGAACTTGAGCGGTGATTCTTGGTTGATTTGAACTTAGATTGCTTAGGGTATTTGAGTTCCCCTTAGTAGGGATATATAAGCTGAAATTTTTGCCAAAACCTAAATATTTTATAAGGAGAAAGTAGCAACCATCTTAAACATGATTTTCTAGTTTCTTACACCAAGTTGTGAACTTAAAATGTTTAAATCGTTTGTTTATCGAAACCAAAAGAGCGAGTATGAATTTTTTAGTGTTTAATAAGTATTATGAGTACTACTTAAATGAGTTCTATTTACTTAGTTTACTTTAAGCGAAACTCTTATATTTTGAAACCCTAATTGATTGCAAGTTGTTATACGACATTTTATCGCAGATTTTGATTCTAGCCAAGGAGTTGAACCTGAGCTTGGTTTTGGAAAGTAGTAAATCATTGGTGAGTGTTTTCAAGTGCATGATTGAATTTAATACTTGAATGAAATGCTTCGTTAATGTGATTGGATAGTACTTGACTTGTTTGATAGGGCAAGAGTGTACTTTATCGCACTTGTCCTAATATGACTTATTACTATGCACTGGTTACAATTGGCTTGATATATATGTGTATGACTTGAATACTGTCTGGAATTCCAAAAACCCTGTGGTTAGTTAATCGAGTCGAGTCAGCAAGGGCTTGGTCGATTAGATAACGAGCCTTGGGTCAACTGTTTTGTCGAGCGGAGTGTTATTTCCTCGACTAATTGGTATGCTCGAGTATTATCGTCACTATTTATATTGAAGTTCGGGCCCAATAGGGAGTTTGAATGGTGGATGAAGATTGGAGTTTAGTGGTGCGCTACTAGACAGGTTACTCTACTTGAAAGTTGACGAAGTGTCAACTACTATTTGGTAAAGCTATGGCGGAGTTAGCTCACTAAAGCGACTGTATCCTTTTACCTGGAAATGTTGGATACCTAATGGTTTGCTATGTGAAGTGTTATTATTGCACTTTTATGAATTCTTATACTCGCTACTTTGATATTTCAAGTTTTATAATGGTCAATTCACTACTTGGGTTTGCATGACGTTTTGGAACCTCACTGAGATTTGGCTCACCTTATTAGTTTTTTTTTCTTACAGGGGGTACGAGCATAGGCGTGAGGCTGGTACAGACTGGTGTCGTTTAGTTTTTGATTTTTGTGATTGTACTCGTGCTAGCGCTCGATTAGGGTTGGAAGTTATCTAAAACCTGAATCTTTTGTTATATTTGGGAATGTATAAACATTTGAGATAGAAATGAATATAAGTATATATCCTAAGTTTGGAAATTGTTGTTTCATTTACTTTTGACGTTATAATTTGTTTTCTTGAAGTAGAGAGTGAGTGAGTCCTGGCGAGAGTTAGGTAGGTGGTCCGCTAAATCCTGTGGTACGCCCTAGGGAGAGGTGGAATCGTCATAGATGGGGTAGTGGATATCAAAATTTCTCTTCAATTGCAAATAGACTATAAGCACATCTTTACCAAATAAGTTGTAAGGATGATTTTTTTTTGCTTTTTCTTTTCCTTTCATTTTTTTGCCAGATTTTGTGTCTGACTATGTTGCATGTCGTTGGGCTGTTCAAATTTGGTTTATGCTATAATTTTGCGGTGGAAAGTTGGAATCGTGCAAGACAAAAATGTTCATCATCAAGAGAAAAAGAAAAAAAGGAATACATTCAAAAATTAATTGTTGTTAATGATGTGCATATATTTTAGAGCTTTCTCTTGAATTTTCCTGTCGTTTCATCCCGTCTATCTATCTCAGGTAATGAATGAGCAAGAGGATTCCGTCTCAATTCGTACAAACATATCGAAATTTTTTGGCTTGACTTGTCTGTTTGTTTAGAGCCTCAAGGTTCCTTATAGTCTTCTCTAGCATTGAAGCAACTAGAAACATCCCTGAAACCATTCTTCACTCGTTTTTGTTTCACTTTACTCTCCACCTTTTTCTCCACATAGTTGAAGAAGCCCAGATTTCAATGCAACATCTGTAGTCCGACTTTCCAGCTGCAAAACGGCAGAAAGAAAAGAAAACGTGGCGTAAGAATGATTATTGATTAACTAAAAGTTTTGAACATATGTAACACTATTCAAACTATCAAATCATACCATATATATATATATATGTATGTATGTATAACAATATTCAGTTTTGGTTTTGAAAGATTGCTGACTTAGCTATTCTAACCTTTTATTGAGTAGAGTATCTATTTTCTTGCGACGTGACAAATTAGAGTAATATTTTTTATGCATTACCAATATATGCATGAGCATGTATAGATGCATTTTATGTAATCTAATTTCAAATTTCAAATTCATTTTTTGCATAGGTGATATACATTCTATTCCTGCTAGTGTAAGAAATTTTGTATTTGTATATTTTTTGGGATTCTTTTCATAACAATTGTTTGCAACCCATTTTATGGTTTTGTATTTAGGGTCTGTCTAACAGGTGCTCATAAAGCACTCGTTAAAATATATTTCAAGTGCCATATTTTTTTTCAAATATAAGATTAATCAGAAAAAGTAAATAAATACAAGGGTAAGTACGATTAAATAGAGAAAGTATATAAATGCAAGGGAAACTAATAATTGTTAATATATGTATATAGGTTAAATGAATGTTAGGTATGTTAACGAATGACCTAAAGGCACCCGTTAGGAAAACTTTTCTGTTTATAGTCAATTTCAGCAAATCTATAAATGACCTACTACATATAAATTTATTTTAATTGTAATTTTTTTTTGTTTTCTATCATTCAACTCCTATCTTTTCTTTTCTAATCATATTCAATCATGTTCTCTATTTCTAATTATTGGTTTGATCATTTATCAGAGTATAAAAATTAATAGAAAATTATACGAAAGAATAATATTTATCACATACACATGCCAAATCCATTTAAATTGTATAAATAGTTATTCTTTAAATTTTTCTATTAATTTTTGTATTCTCTCCATTCAAATTCGATTTCGACCAAAGTAGTATCATATAAACAATGGGTTTTAAAAGTTATTGCAAATTCTTTTTCTTCTGTTAATTTTTAATAATTTGAGAAAATAATAAGTTCAATCTATTAGCTTGATTTCTAAAATTCTCTTTAGTAATGAAAGAATCAAATATTTTACTGTACTTATTTTTTGATATATTTCCTTCACTCATATGTTGACTTACTACAATTAATTAGAATAAATATAATTAAATTATAGGATAGGATTCAATTAAAACTAGTTATTAAGTATATTTTTTACATCCTCCTACCCTTCCCCACAAATCAACAGCAAGTAAGAGGTTTTTTTTCTAGGAGTGTTTTGGTTAAAAAAAGTGTTAAGAGCTTTCCTCCTTATCTGGGAGTTTTTCGGTTAAATCTGCCTGGGAACGTCTTCGGCAAAGCAGAAATTCCTCGACGATATATCGTTTGATTTGGAATGATATTCTTCCGCTCAAAATCTCTTTCTTCACCTAGTGGACTTGACACAATTGGCTACCTCTGGATGTCACTCTAAGAAATAGGGGTGTAGTGCTGGTGTCCCGATGTCATTATTGTCAACAGGAGGAGGAATCGCTCAACCACCTATTTCTTCAGAGGCCAGTTGTAGCAAGAGTGTGGGAGCACTTTGGGAGACAATTTGACATCTTGGATATGGCGCGCAACTCACTATGCTCTGTGTGGATGTCATGGTTTAATTCACTTTCTTCAGCCCGGGTGGACCAAGTACACACGGCTATGCCGACTTTGATACTATGGTTTTCATGTAAATTGAGAAATCTGGCACGGTTTGAGAATGAAGCGTTTGATGCTCAGTAGGTAATTGTTATGATTAATAGGTTCGTTGATCAGTTGGGGGCTGCTAGGGTTTTCAAAGCCCAGCATTTCAGAGGAGATAACAAGGATCTGTGGGCTGCTTGGGTTGGTCAGACAGCAAGGCGTGTTAAGTGTCGGGTTGTTTCCTGGCAGAAACCACCTCTATGTTGCTATAAGTTTAACATGGATGCTAGTGTTTACCAGGGGCGGGCGTCCAGAGATGGTCTCCTTCGCGATATAAATGGGAATCTGGTTTTTGCCTTCTATAAGGAATTTGGAGAGCTAGATGTTTTAATGGTTGAAAGTATGTCGTTGTGGCATGGACTTTTGCTATGCTTTGAAAGGCATGTTCAACACTTGGTGGTGAAGGTGGATTCGGAATCTCTTGTTCGCTTGCTCTATTTAGGGGTGGTAGGTAAATGGCCGCTTTGCAATGTTCTTAGGAGAATATGGGGGTTGCTTTTTGATTCCTCTTCTTCAATAGTTCATAGTTATAGGGAGGCTAATAGTATAGCAGACAAGCTGGCAGGACTGCAGCTCCCGCAAGATACTTTCTTTCCCACTATCAGCACCTTCCTGTGACTATTAGATCATCTCTATTTCTAGATAGTAGGGGGTTCCCCCCTTGTTCACCTGTGCATGGGTTTGTAATTTTTTGCATTTGTATTTGCTTTTTGGTTTATAAAATAAAAAAGTTTTCTACAAAAAAAAAAAAAAACCAAAATAACATGATGTAGACACCAAATTTTTATTTAGATTTATTTTTCATTTTTTTTTAGTTTTTATTGATAATTATCTGGCTGTACTTATTAATCTCATGGGTTTTGTTTTTAGACATCATTTTAGCATTTTATTAATATTTTATTTATTATTATCCATTTTGCTCATTAGTCTTTTAATTTTTATTTTAAGGCATTTTTAGTATTAAAATTTGTCAAAAAAAAAAGAAGAGAAAATTGTCACTTATGTTTCCCAGATATGGGTGAACGGGAGTCTTCCTCAATCAATTAATTTAGATACATGCAAGAAATTTCGCATTAATGAAAGTTTCCTTTCAGAGTTTATGTAGGGAACGGAATAAAAAGTCAGGTCCTCTTCTTTTTCAGTCAAATATTTTATCCCTAATTATCTCTTTTGAGCTTTCAGAATAAAATACTTGGTTTGGCAACCCTTGAGGATCGCAAACCCCACACTGGGACAAATTTGAGTTGAAAGGAAAGAAAAGTTTCAAGAGGTGAAAAGTGATAAAATAACAAAAGCAAAAGAAAAAAAGGAAAAGAGAACCTCGATTAAGCATAAATTGGGACAAATTTTGAAAATTTCAAGGGAATGGCATAAGGCCGGAAAAAAATGAGAAAATGAAAAAGAGAACCTTAGTTGAAAATAAATTGGGATAAGTTTTGATTTAACCCTAAAATAGGGTTGGCGTAACAATGCTATTTCAGATTATTTAAACCACTTTTAAAATCTGCTTTCAAGCCTTAACTTTTCTAAGCACCCTACTAGACCCCATTACGAAAGCCGAAAGTCCTGACTTCTGTTCTTTGCAATATCTTTGCCAAGAAATTTTTTAGATGTATTTCTGAATTGATTAGGTGTGAGATTGACACTGCTCATCATGTGAAAACCCGCAAGGACGCCTTTTAAAAAGAGAGAGAAAAAGAAAAGAAAAAGCAAGAAAAATGAGTGTAAAGGAAATGCAAAAAGATTTGATGTTGAAAGTCCCTATTGAGTGAAGATAAAAGTCAAACAAAGTCCAAGGCCTTCGAGTCCAAAATTGGGGCAACTTTTGGGAAGAAATGCGATCTTCAGTGCAATGTCCTTAAAAATCTTATTTCTTTAACTATCGTTTTTAAGCCACATTACAAGCTCATAAAGTCCATCGCTGACTTATCCTTCATGGCAACTCGAAGTAAGGATCATGCTTCTAAAGAATCCATCAATCATTCGTGATCATAAGGCTATAACCTGTTTCCACAAGTTTAGCTATCATTTTTACCCATATGTTACAAGCTTATAAAGCTTATATGTTGATTAAGTTTTCTTAAGAAATAAGGGTGATAAACTCTTTGCTTTCACTAAGATGTGATATTGAATGGGTTAGATATAATTTGGACACAAGAATAAGACAGATCATGCCTCTCATTTTCCTTAGCCGCTTCAAAATCAGAAGTAACACCCACTTGATTGGTCCTGAAAGATGAGCTAACAAGAAGTGGTGACCCATTACCCTAAGCATCAATGCTAAAGTGAGGAAGAAATCTTTTGTAATTTGGTATTATTTTGAGAAATTCATCATGAAATTTTTTGTATGAGTTTAAACAAGACGTTTAAATGTCTTCACATTATATGAAATTATTTCCTAAATTTTAGGAAATATAGTTTCTTACTTTGTTCAAATAAATGGAGAGTCATCCGAACAAATTTTTTGCAATCAAATGAGCCCACACTGGAGCAAATTTTTATTTGTGAGATTTTGCAAAACAAGCCTACACTGGGGCAAATCTTTGTCATACATTTGAGGATTTCGTCCAATAGTCAAATAATATACTTTCGAATCAATCACGTTGCTCTTTTCATGAGTAGTAAGTGCATCAATCAAAAAAAAAAAGAGAAGAGAAATTTAAGTACATATTGTACTTTGGTAAGCCCCATGTACACGTATTCATGGCTGAAATCGAAGAAGCACCTAGTGATGTGGAAGGCCAATACTGAAAAAAAAAAAAAGAAGAAAGAAGAAAGAAGAAAAAGGACCCTACACTAGGGCAAATTATTTTTGAAAAGATTTTCTCGATCAAAAAAAAATCAAAAATCAAAAATCAAAAAAATCAAAAAATCAAAAATCAAAAAAATCAAAAAAAAATCAAAAATCAAAAAAATCAAGTTTAATTTCTTATTTTTAAACAAATCAAATTTAATTTCTTGTTGAAGGATTATTAAGGCAGGTTCGGGTTTAATCCCACTAACCGATTATCAAGGCAGGCTCGGGTATTATCCCACTGACCAATTGAATGGCAGGCTCAGGTATTATCTTACTGACCAATTAAATGGCAGGCTCAAGTATTATCCTACTGACCAAGTGACGGCAGGCTCAGGTATTATCCAACTGACCAATTGAATGGCAGGTTCGGGTATTATCCCACTGACCAAGTGACGGCAGGCTCGGGTATTATCCCACTGACCGATTATCAAAGCAGGCTCGGGTATTATCCCACTAACCAATCATGTCGGCAGCTTTGGGTTGTATCCCACTGACCGTTTTATCTTGTTGGATTTTATCAGTCTCAGCAGGTTTGGGTTGCATCCCACTGACCATTTTCAAGTAAGTCTTATACGGTTCCCTTGTACATACCAGCATTTCATTTACACTGCCACTAAACATGGGTTAGTCTCACTAGTGAGTATTTCATTTACACTGCCACTAAACATGGGTTAGTCCCACTGGTGAGCATTTCATTTACACTGCCACTAAACGTGGGTGAGTCCCACTAGTGAGCATTTCATTCATCATTACCACTAAACATGGGTCAGTCCCACTAGTGAGCACTTCATTTACATTGCCACTAAACATGGGTTAGTCCCACTAGTGAGCACTTCATTGAGCACTTCATTTACACTGCCACTAAACATGGGTTAGTCCCACTAATAAGCATTTCATTTACATTGTCACTAAACTTGGATTAGTCCCACTAGTGAGCATTTCATCACATTGCCATTAAACATGGGTTAATCCCACTAATGTGCATTACATCTTATCGTTAGACATGGGTCAGTCCCATTAACACTTAATTACACTTCACTTCATCCCGTTGACCTTTTTACGCTTACAGGTTTTAGTTCAGGGCAGAATAACCACAGGTGAGTATTTGGTGTGTATATCTTTGTCTCGAATTTCTTCAAAACTCAGACAAAGAGGGGCAAACTGTAGATACCAAAATTTTATTTAGCTTTATTTTTCATTTTTTTTACTTTTTATTGATAATTATCTGCTGTACTTATTAATCTCATGGGTTTTGTTTTTAGACATCTTTTTAGCATTTAATTATTATTTTATTTTATTTTATTTTATTTATTATTATCCATTTTGCTCATTAGTCTTTTAATTTTTATTTTAAGGCATTTTTAGTATTAAAATTTGTCGAAAAAAAGAAGAGAAAATTTTCCACAAAAATATGCTCTAATTAGTTTTTTGTTTACCTAAATTAAGTGAAAATCAGAAAAAAAAAAAAAAAAAAAAGCCATCAATCAAAATCAACAATTTTTTAGCATTTCATTTGATTTTATTAATCTTGTTTTTATTTTTTATTTTTATTTTTGTTGTTCAAATTACTTCATTATTAATTTAAAAAAAAAGAAAAAAAGAGAGGGCTGTTCCATGGCACGCGCACCATTTTCTTTTCTTTCATGCAAAGAATGCAAACGGAAGGCCAAGACAAGAACAGAATTTTGCAGTGGCATTTTTTGATCCCAGCCTTATCCCAAAAGTTCCATCAAATGGCTCAAGTTTTTGGTAGAAACCCACCCTTCATCCTCACCTTTGAGGTGAGGGTTTTAGGAACCTGGGGTTTCCTATAAAAGGAAAAGAGCAGCGGGGACAACAAAGGAAGAGGAGTTGGCGGCTGGGCTGAGTAGAAAAAATAGAGGAAAAAGAAAAGAGCGAGGGGAGAGAAACCGAGAGAGAGCTAGGAGAAAGGATCGGGTAGAGAAACAGGAAAAAGGCTGACGGCTAAAAGGAGAGGAATGAGGTGTATAACGGCTGGAGAGAGTGAAGTGAAGGCGTGTGACGGCTGTGAGCAAAAAGAGTTAGAACTAGAGAGAAACGGAGGGAAGGAGGAGGAGCGAATATTTGAAAAAGGAAGAAAAAGGAAAAACAGAGCTTGAGGGTTGAGGTAGGAAGAAGGGAAGGTTCTGGGGAGGGAAAAGAAGAAAAAAAAACACAGAGGAAGAGAGAGTTTTCGGCAGTAGCAAGAGAGGTGATTGAAGCTGGAAAAAAGGAAACCACGCTTCGGAAAAGGCAAGGCTGAGGAGTAGAGGGACAAACGGCCGCCACCACCGCACTACAATCCACCACCATCGCCGATAACCGTCATTGGAGGAGCACTGTAATGCCTTCATACCCTTTTCTCACCTTTAACCTTTGAAATGAGAGTCATTTAATCTGTTTGTTTTTTTTCCTTTTCGGTAGTAAAAAAGTTTTTATCTTTTTTGAGGTTTATGCATGATTTCTGGTTGGTGAGGAAGTCTGTTGGGTCGTTGTAAGTCTTAGGTTTGTTATTGCACAAGCTAATGAAATCAGTCCATGGTATGATGTTTGCATGGGTATATAGTAGGATGTTTCATTAGTTGCCTGAGTCAGATTTCGTTCGGTTGAAGATTTGTGTAAAAAAATCTGCTGCAACAAGCTTAAAGTTCTAGGCTTGTTGCAGCAGCATGGAATTTTTTTTTTGGTTGCTCAAGGCTCGAAGCTTTCTTTCCTTGGGTTATTGACGGTGGTTTCAAGCCACGGAAATTTGTGCTTTCTTGTATTTTGCTGTAAAAGGGAGAGTGGAACCGTGAACTTTGGAGTGTCTTTCTTTCCTTTTTGCTGCCGTATACATTTCACCATGGCGTAGTGTGTATTTTTTGTGTAAAAATTGCTGAATCTTGAAGCATCAAAAGGGGGGTAGGCTGCATAAGATATTTTGTTTGTTGAAATCCTTAGTTTACTTGAAGTCATTGGTTTCTTGCAAACAATGCTCTGGTTCCTATTGTTTTATGGTATAGAGAATGGCGATTCATAAAGACTGTTTTGCTAGCTTACTGTGTTTGAGAATCAGCAAAATCTCATAATTTTCCAGATTTAGGCACGTTCTTTTGTTGTCTAAGTCTTTGTTGTGCCGCAAGCTTGCTGCCGAACTTTTTTGCATAAAGTTCTCCAGCATTTGTATGATTCCCTTCTATGTTTTTTGCTTGTTTGGATGTCAAAGTTATGTTTTGTGTTGTTTAGTGTAAAGTTTGGATGTTGGATTGAGAAAGTTTGGGATCAAGCCTTGTGTATTTGAATCTGAAATCTGAGTTTGGAAGTAAAAATGCAGCAGGCTTGAACTTTCGGTTGCTGAAGATCTGGTTTTGAAGTGTTTGATTTGCTTGTTGTTTGAATGGAGTGTCATGTGCGTGTTTGGGAATGTAGGGGCAAAGGCCATCAGTTTTATTTATCTTCTTTCGGATTGTTTTTTGTTTGGAAATCTGAGTCGAAGTTTGGCTCATATTTAGATCATTTGGTTGCATTTTGAGTCCGAAGGCTTGCTGTATTTTTCCTCTCCACTTTGTTTCAAGTCCCCGCACTTTGTGTTTGAATGAGTTGGATTTGTGTTTGAGTCATTTCCACGTAAATGTTGTTTCGGCTGAATGAAGGCAAGTTGCAGAAGCAACATTGACTGGAAATTGCAGAAATCTAAGCTTCTTCATAAGCTTTGCATGAAAGTTTTTCTAGAAATTGCATAACCTCATTCTAAGTTGTTGGCTTGTTGAGTCTTGTGGTTGTTTCTGGGTTAATGTCGAGGCTTTGATTGGTTGGCTGAGGTGCTAGTTGCATTAGGATTGCATTTGAGAAGCCCAGCATGTTGCAGATGGAAGGAACCAGCAAAAACAAAGAGAGTTCCGTTGCATGCAAGCAAAATAGCTTTCAAAAATTGCATTCTAACCCCTCAAGTCTCCCCTTGTTTCACTTTGGCCCAGAAACTTTGGAAAATTAGTCAATCTCATCCATTTTAAATGCTAACTTTCCTTGCCATGATCTAATGAGTTTTTTTGGGTAGAATATGCATGAGTTTAGAGATAAATTTGTAAGTTTCAAGACCTTTTTCTAGATTTATAGTTTTAATTTGATTTTTTTTTAGGAATTTTGGCGTTTTGATTGTGTAATGATAGCAAATAGTTTTTCATTCATTCTTTGTGAATTTTATCATTTTGGTTTGGGTAAGTTTCATTTTAAGTCCTTAATTTTAAATTATTTTACTTTTTAACCCCCTAAGCTTCCCTTTATCTTACTATGGCCCAAGCAATTGAAAAATCCACCAAATTGACCCTTCAAACTTTCCTTTTCCTTTCAATTGGGTCCTCATTTGGTGAACATAGGCTGTTTAATTATTTAAAGGCTTTTGATGATTCAATTTCATATTTATGTGATTATTTGTGATGCCTTGACCTTTTCTTTTGTTTTGGAGGGTAAATAAGTAATTTCACTCCATTAGGGCCCAACTCAAGGGAGGTACACCATATCCCTTATTTCTTACTTTATTTGACCCTACGTGCCCTATGTGACTTTACGTGTTTAATCGCATGCCTCTTGAATGTTTTTTTTTATTTATTTCATCTATTTATTTATTTGCTTTATTGGCTTTAGTTTTGTATATTTATTTTAGTTCAATTTTGATCATTTGAAAGGCACTTGAATGCCAAAGTTGTAATAGTTAGGGTTCAAGATCTGTACTAGATAGAATATGTAATAGTTAGGGGGTTTATTTATTTATTTATTTTTATTCCTTTTCCCCTTAGATTGTAGTTAGGACCCCAAGTGTAATAGTTAGGGCTTTATTTGCTTTATTTTGCTTTGTGTGTGATTTGCATGCCTATGTGCTATGTGTTACCGCTTTCTTAGGGTTTTGCATCTAGATATTATGATTATGTGTTACGTGTTTATGTGATATATGTGTTTACATGCTTTTATTAAAGCTTTACATGATTAATTTAGTTATAATTAACATGCGACATGTTATCACACTAGTCCAATGCTAGTTGTGATCCAATTCTCGATACCACACTAGTCCAACGCTAGTTGTGGTTCCCTTGTCCGATTTCTCACTAGTCCAATGCTAGTGAGGAAGTAGAAAGGGCTAGTTCAATGCTAGACCCAATAGGGCCGCCCCTCGCTAGTACATACTCGCATGCCTTCACTACATTTTCATTCATTTTTCCTTTTAGTATTTTTACATTTTTGCATGAACCTTTACCCTTTCCCACATTTGAAACACGATCTTTGGGACTTTGCGTTTCATTCTACTTATTAGGGTCATCTGCTTGATTAGGTTAGGGAGTTACCCTTCTGGTAAGGGAAACGGACGAGTATGGCTACACATAGCCTTAGCACGCTCGTTTTCTTTCTAACCAAAAGGCAAATCGAAAGTCACAATTTAGGGTCTCCCCGTACCCGTCTTGCTTGCATTCCTCTAGGGCTCATGCATTTCACATTACCATTTGCACTTTACACACTATCGTTTTTTCGCATTTTTACTTCACACACTCTCACTTTACACATTCTCATTCTGCACACCATCACTTTACCCACTATCACTTTACATCTTATCATTTTGCACACTACCACTTTACACATTCTCACCTCACACACGCTCATTTTTGTTCACATTGCACACATTCATTTCACTCATCCTTATATCATTGGCACTATTCGTGACCTCTTGGAGGGCTTATCCTTGGCTATCACAACTCATGTGATCGAGTCCGATCAAGCCTCTAAGAGATATTTGTCCCTTTCTATTCATCATTAGATTTAGGATTGCATCCATGTTAGTTACATCCAAATGCGATACATCTTTTGGTTAGAAATTAGGAAAATCCTGACTAAATCATGCAACTAGCTTAGACTAGGTTGAGAGGGTGCTTTAGACATTGTCTTTGCCTTCCCTCTCTTCAACTGTGACCCCCGAACCATTTTCTCTGATTTTCGTAGACTTAGGAGTCGTTTAAAAGGGTTTTCTATAATTTTATTTAAAAATTTATTTTTAGGTGACTTGGTACACCTTAACTCAATACCAAGTGGCGACTCCATTTTTTTTTATTATTCAAAACCCTTTAAAACTATTATTTTGGGTCAAATCGTCGCATTTTCAAAGTCCCATTTAGACCCATCATTTTCTTTATTTTCTAAAAAAAAAAAATCAAAAACACATTTTTCACTCAAAAATAATCCAAAAATTCATTTTTTCTTAAACAATTCATTTATTTTTCATTTTTTCAAAAAATGGGGCGCAACACATGATCCGTGCAAATATTTGTAAAATTGGGCACATTCTTTGTGCCGTCATATTGATTATAGTAAACTTACCAAAATTACACCATAAAAAAGTGAAACAACTAGTATATATAGGCCTGTCAACGGTCCGAGTCTAGCAGGTACAGGTAGGGAGTTAATTCCGTTATCCAGACCCGGATCCGGATCCGTTTTGTCAAACAAATAATAGGTCAGATACGAAATATAGTATTCTGACCTGTATTAGACCCGGATCCGGATATAAATGGATTAATAATTTAAAATATATATTTATCAATATAATTTGATTAGGGTGATGTATTTGAGTAAAGTCATTTGATTTCTTTTCTTATTTGGTTTTTTTTTGTATTAGTTAGAAATTAGTTTACAAATATATTTTTTTCTCATTTTTATTAGAAATTGTAAGTTTGATAGATTTTTTCGGGTAGACCCGACCCAGATCCGAGATCCGGCGGATCCGGATTCGGAACATAGAGTAGAAGATCCGTCGGGTAAACGGGTCGGATCCGAGTCCAATATGGTATGCCGGGTCCGGGTCCGGGTCCGGAATAACGAATTTCGGCCCGGACCCGACCCGTTGACAGGCCTAAGTATATATAACAAAATAATGTTCAACTCCCTATATGGTAGGTTACTAAATTGACTACTCTAATTGCTTTTCATATGAAAGTTTTATTTCTGTGTCATATCACATGGATTTTTTAGTTTATGTTTGTTTTTTCTCTTCACAAATTGATTATAATCCTTTTTCATATCCATAGTTATGGTAAACTGCAACCAATCTATTAATGACATGCTTTTTATATGTTCGTATTAGTTATGTAATTCTCTCTCTTTTTTTTTTCTAAATCAACCCATATCTTTCATTTTTTTTAATTATCTTCAATCATATCTTTTTTTTGAGTGAAATGCATCCTCATCAAGTTTATTAATTTTTTTAAAAATAAAGCTTTTTATTATTTGATTGAAACAAACAAGAAGATCCTCTTACATACACCTAATTTTTCGAATCGAAGGCATTTCATAGACCTTGACATGCTGCTCAAGGTGAGATACGCTCACACTGGACAGCGCATCAGCAATTTTGTTAGCCTCCCTGTAGCAATGCGAAAATCGAGCTAGATCCTTAACTAAATGCCAAATCTGTCGGACCTCTCTTCAGATCTGCCACAGACATTGAATGTGCCGCTGAAGAATCCCAACTAAGACCAATGAATCCAATTGCACACATAGATTACCAAATCCCCTGTGGACACATATTTGAAGACCAGTCAGAAGGGCCTGAGTCTCTGCTCAAAGACATGTAGTTTCCCCAAAGAAGGCCGAAAAGGCAACCAAAGGTAAACCAGTTGAATCCCGAAGAACCCCACCGCCTCCACCCACTCCTGGAATACCCTTAGAACAACCATCCGTATTAAATATGAACCTCCCAATCTCCTTCGCCTCCCAGCGAACAACTTTGAAGTCAAAGACACTAGCAGACGAATTCGACCAATCATACAATTGACAAAATGTTTGCACACCAATCGTTTGTTTGAAGTGGATTTCCATCATGGATTTGATCTCCGAGAAAATGGCTTGACAATTGGCAGTAGATCGCATCTAGACACCCTCAAATATTGCTTTATTTCTCGCCTTCCAAATATGCCAACAGGTAACACTTGGAATAATGAGACAAATAAGACACCGTGTCTCAGAATCTTGTGACCGCAACCACCAGCCAACTATACGAGCTCGCAAGGAGACCCTTGAGAAGTTCAGACCACACAAACCTCCAAAATAATCCCAAACCTCCAACGCTATGTGACCACTGGAAAACACATGCTCGATAGATTCCTTAGACGTAGCTTGACAGCAAAAACACTTAGAGGGCAAGTGGAAACCAAGTTTACATAAAGTATCCGGTAGCGGCAGCCTCCCCATCAACAACCGCAATATAAAAAATGACACTTTCAGAGGGATATGAGGATGCCAAACCTTAGAGAACACCATCGACATGTTGCGGGCCTGCCGAACGTCCCGAAAAGCTGATGCTAATGTGAAGTTTCCAGATGTCGTGGGAATCCAAATGACTTCATCTGTACATCCTTCTTCAGGAACCAGGATCTATAAGATGGAGGGAATAATATCCCTTGGCAAGGTTTGGGATAAAAGATTCACATCCCAGTGCCCATTTATAATGAAATTGCGAAATGATAGATTTGGGACAACTGATGCTCTAAGAAATAAAACACCACTGCCCAATCAGTTGTCGTACCAAAAGTGACACGAACCGTCATTGACTAACCATACCATAGAGAGTTCCACTTGTCGGCTCACGTTCAACATCCTCCGCCAGACTGCCGAATCCATCAACCTCAATTCTGACCGACAAGGGTAGATCATTATGTAGTACTTTGCTTGCATGAAAGCTGCCCACAACGACGATCTTGTTTGGAAGCTCCACTAGAGTTTACAAGAAAAAGCTGTATAGACATCCCTAAACCTCCTAAATCCCACTCCCCCCTCCTCAACCGGGTAGCACAACTGAGACCACCATATCCAATGAAACTTCGACTCTTCGAAAGTTGACCCCTACAGAAATGCCGAGCAAACCTTTTCTATAGCGTTAGACACCGCACTAGGGATCACAACAACTGACAGTAAATGCGCTGGCATCGATGACAGCACATGCTTGATTAAAACTATCTTGCATCCCGAAGAAAGCATCTTTGATTTCCATGACAAAATCCTCCCTAGAATAGATTTACATATTTCCCCAAAATAGGACGATTTACACCTCCCAAAGTAGAGCGGAAACCCTAAATACTGTATAGGGAAGGAGTGCCAAGCAAACTTGGTGACACGTTCAATTACCCTTCTCCTAGCCGGTGACAGCGATGGGTGAACCAAGTACAACTTTTTTGAGCATTTATCAATTGCCCCGAACACCTTTGATACATCTCCAGCACCTGCATAATGTTATTCAAAGAGGAAGAGGACGTGCTCGTAAATATAAGCACATCATCTGCGAATGCCAAATGAGTTATAGAAGGGCAACCATATGGGACTTTGAATCCCAAGAAACCCGATTGCACCATAAGGTTATTCAAACCTCTCGACATAACCTCAACCCCTATAATAAATAACGCCGCCGACAATGGGTCACCCTGACGTAACCCTCTCATAGATTTAAAGAAACCAAATGAAAACCCATTGATAATGATCGAGAACTAAACATTAGATAGCACTTGCCATACCATATCTAAAAATCGTTCCCCGAATCCAAACTTTCGCAGAACACCAATAATATGGTACCATGACACCCTGTCATAATCCTTAGACATGTCTAACTACAAGACAACATTGCCACCTCTAGATTTTTTACCGATACACGACACCATCTCTTGAGCTAGCAAATAAATCTCCGTTATATTTTGGCCTTTCACAAAACCCGTCTGCTGGAGGGAAATAATCCTTGGCAAAACACCAGTTACTCTATCAGCCAAGATCCTGGATAATAACTTGTTAAAAAAATTACACAAGCTAATTGGCCTAAATTGAGAGAAATCCTGAGGATTTGAAACCTTAGGAATCAGCACAATCGAGGTAGAGGTGATGAATCGAGGCAGCTTTGCCTCACAGAAAAAATTGAGTACCGTATTGTAAACATCCTGGGCGATAATTTCTCACGCAAAGGTATAAAATTTACCCGTGAACCCATCCGGGCCAGCTGCATTGTCACCATCCATTGACCTCACCACTTGATGAACCTCCTCTATAGAAGAAAATGCTTCCAACAGCCTATTATCCTCCCTCGAGATCGTGGGTAGAATAAGATGTAACATATCGGAAGCGGGGTCCAAAGGTCCCGAGAAAGGGTCAGAGAAATATGTTATTGCCTTATTTGCTATATCAGCATCCACATCTACCCAAACACCATTAGACTTTTTTATTCTATGTATCATTCCTTGAACCCGTCGTTGCTTCACTACCGCATGAAAATACCTTGAGTTGCGATCGCCATTTCGAAGCCACTTTACTCGAGCCTTTTGACTCTAAAATTGCTCTTCAATTGACAATGCATAACGTAGCTCCGCTTGAACCTTCCTAAGCTCCACTTGACCCTTCTCTGAATCATCTTGATCTACGGCCTCCTCTGCTCATTGAACCGCAGCTTCCACCTTACAAACAACATCGAACACATTACCGAAGCATTGCTTGTTCCATTCCTGAATAGCCCTCCTCGTTGCCAATAATTTAGAGCACAATACACGCAATGGAGACCCACTCACTTCTTGATCCCAGGCATGTCTAATTACCTCCAAGAGTTCTAGTTTATTCATCCAGGCATTCAAGAAACAGAAAGGCCGTGGCTTATTATCTAACCGAGATGCAAACGAAATCTTCAATGACGCATGATTTGAGGGATGTCTCGCCAAATGAATCACAGAGATGGTTGTGGAAAGCTCCAAGCATGACCCATTGACTAACAGCTTGTCCAACCTCTTCGAAACCCTAGCTCGACCTCTCTGATTATTACACCATGTGAAGCTAGCTCCCGAAAAACCTATATCAAAAATCCCAACCTCTTCCATGAAAGACATAAATTCCACCCCCTCAGCTACAACAAACAGACGACCACCCCGTTTTTCGTGAGGCGCCAGTATGACATTAAAGTCACCCCCAATGCACCATGGGAGAGAGCTAGGCTTATCAGCTAATAAGTTGTGCCACAACTCTCTTCGCTCCTCCACTGAGCACTTTGCATGAACAAATGACATGATGATTGAACCAGACAGCAATGGATATTGAACAGATAAAGATATTTGCTGATCTGAACTACCAACAATTGAACACACAAAAGGACTACTGTAGAACACCCAAATATCACCTGAACGATTAACAAACACAAAATCAAATAATAAACGTAACCGAATGGACTCAATTTTAGACACATCTAGTTTTGGCTCGAAAATCACAACAAACTTAACATGATGCAACCTTACTAGTTTAATCAATCTTCTTAGATTAGGGGCTTTAGCCACCCCTCTAATATTCTAATAAATGCCATTAATCATGAGATAAAACCTGGAAAGAATTCTGGGAGGATATCGCAGACCAAAACTGTCGATCAAATGGAAAACGAGCACGCACTCCTTTCCCTCTCGCTTGTTTGAAATCTCGCTCAGCCAACACAGATTGATCAATGTTCAAAGCCATCACTGACGATTCCAGCAACCTTCTTGTTGGACAACCAGCCTTGGAGATAAATTGCCTGCGATATTTGATAACTCAACTTCAGCCTTCCCATGATCATCCTCCTCCCCACGCAAATCGACAAAAAACTCTCTAGCGCATTACTGTGTAGCTGGACTATCTGCCCCGCAGCTATAGGTTGCTGTCCAGTGCCCAAAACCTACTTCGCTAGCGCCTGATGTCCCTCACAATCATGCCCCTTTTCAACCACTAGCTGTGCATCCATTACCCCTTGCTCCCTTCCCAATGACCCCTCTATCCCATCATATTTACCCTGATACCCATGTCCAGTAGGAGCCATAATCTCAGTGTCTCTACCAAGCGCAGCAGCAATGCGTCCCCAGTGGAACGTCTGGATTCAGCCTCCTGCCGATCAGTTATGTCACCTTCATCGACTAGCACAGCAGGCCGAACAGGATTCCTTCCTTCCACTGCAACTGTTATCCTGTCTCCAAAATCATCAGAGCCATCTATTGGTTGCCGAGGAACATCCTCGATAGCAGCAACTCCCTTGTCCCCGTTAACAGCTGGGTTGCGCACAGGTGCGTTCACCTGACCATTACGCCCACCAATTCATGGGTCAAGCTGCAGTCGCATGTACTGATTCTTTTGGTACCGAGACATGAAGTCAGACTAACTCTTCTTACACTCCTCAAGTGAATGACCCAAACGCCAGCAAGAAGAGCAATACGACGGTATATCCTCTGTCACAATTCTTTGCCAGAAACCTATCTCCCCTTCGACAACCACCCATACCCTCGAAACGACTAGCTTCGCTACTTCAACTTCCATGCACACCCTAGCCACACTTGGACGTGTGCTAGCAGCCGTTGCCGAATCCAAAAATAAGGGCCTTCCGACTGGAGACAGGATGGAAAACAAAGAATGTTTGTCAAAGTAATGAATTGGCAGAGCCGGTAGAGCCACCCAAACCAGAACCAAAGAAGATTCCTTATGCACATGGAACTCCTTGGTCCAATGAAACACTCGTATCGAAAATCTTCCCAGTTGCCAGACCCTTCTCATCCAAATCCTGTTAAAATCTACCTCAACTGCACGCTTAATCAACACATGTCTATAATCCATCAACGCAATAGAGACGTGGTCTCTCAGATTTAACGCAGTAAAGAACTTGCGAGTTTCCTCCAAAGTAGGTCGTCCGTGAGAGAATTTTCCCACCAAAGCCCATCGAAACGGTGCCGCAAGCCTGTCAGTGTCCTCCCTAGAGAAGACAACCGTAGCCTCACCCTTGTACAATGTCGCTGGCCGAATTTGGATAGGAGACGTCGCCGGCTGTGAGAAGAGTTGGGAGAATGACTTTTTCGCAGAAGGGGACACACTTTGTCCCTCAGCCAAGGGTTGAAGGGCAGCCATGAAACCCTAGTGGAAACCCTTCGGGGAGAGAAAAGAGAGTCCAGACTTGAACTATTTATTTTTGTTGTGTTTGGATAATCATCTTCAGTCATATCAAGATATCCTATGATTGGTTTGTTGCCATTGTTCCTTTTTCTAATAATAATAACAATTAATTACAACTCTTTTTGGACTTTTTTATTTATAATAAATTTCTATCAATCTTTAGTAACTTGTCTTATGCATGTTCGAATCAATTAAGACATTATTTCTTATTTTTTTTCCTACTTTCCTATTTAATTATCTTCAAAATAAAACTAAATGATTACTCTTAATTTTATTTTCACGATAATTTTGGTAGGTTTTCAATTAGCTTTCTTTATAATATTACATGGTTACTCTTAATTTTATTTCGAGTGAAACTCAAGAAGAGGAAAATTCTTATAAAAAGATTTGCACGAGAAGGTAGATTATATATAAAATCTTTTAATATCAAACGCATATATATTCATACTTTATATAATTTTTCACATTTGCTAGTATATAATGATGATAGGAATCTACAATTAAACATGGACATGGAGCATCAACAAAACAAGTTCTTGAACATTAAAATATTCTCAAAATTTCAAATGGATTATGCATTAATCTATTGCTTATGTGAATAGTTGTTTAAGTATTTTAATAAGAGCGGACGAGCTGCAAGATTGTATAAACAAAATATATTAGTATATAAATAGGGTTGTAGTATTTTGATAATGCACATAATAATAAGATTGTATTTTGTTATATTTTATTTTATATTACCAAAATGATAAGCACAAATTGACTATTCTTGTTCAGGTAATGAGTTTAGAACTAGTTATTAAACTAAAATAGTATACATGATTATATACACTAAGAAAATGTATACGCTCTGCATATCTATTAAACACCTAGATATTTTTCAATGTATGATATAAAACTGTACATAAGTGTTGCTAAAAGAAAATTGAAACTTTAGAGTCATAGAACTTAATATTGTGACAACTCGAAAAATTATATATATATTTTATTTTATTTTATCTTCATATAATATCAAAAGTGTTGCATATACTATATAATTGATTAAATTACATGTCTAATGGATTTTTTATGAATTGAATATATGGAAATACTGTAGATTAATGTAAGAAAATTTATATAGGGGTATACAATTAGAACAAGATAAAGTTTTGGAAAGATACATGAAATTAATACAAATACAACTCCTTAGCAAATAAATAAATTAATGTCAAAAGACCATTTTAACCTCAACACCTAAACAATTAACCATGCAACCAAACTAAACATTCTTGGCTAAGCATCAGACCGAACAGAGTCGGTGGATATCATTTAGCAACAATCTGTTAAGAGCAAAGGAAGAAACAAAGAGCTAAACTACTTCTCCAACCTCAAAACCGTGAGCAGAAGTGAGAGGAAGGGAGAGCAAACTTGTTAGTTTCTTTACCTATCAGCTTCAATCGAGTGAGAATGAAGTGAATAAAAGGAAAAGAGGATCGGTGCTGTTTCAAGGAGCTGAAGCAGAAAAGCTAGAGCGGTCTGCAATTTCAGATTCTAAGAAAAACAAGAGGTAAAATTCTGCAATAAACTCTCACTCAACTAATATATATGGTACTTAAGCTGCGTGTTAGAATTTAGCAAGGAAAATGGGTTTTTGACCGAGAAAAAAATTCTGATTTTTGATTGAATAGTTGCTGGACTGAAATTTGCAGGAACCGAGAGCTTGCTGTTGAGTTGCAGCTTGTTATCCCATGTTAGGACTGAAATTTGCGGAAACCAATGATAGGAAACGTATGTTATATATTTATCTTAAGTTTATAAGAGTTTTTGGCTGAAGAAATCTTGTTTAATGACTGACCATATGCTGGAAAAAATTCTGTGATAGCTGGAGAGTATGGAACTGGATTTGGAGCATGTAATATGAATTTTCTTTGGAGAATTATGCTAGGAATGCATGAAACATGGTTGACTCTGGTCTCATAGGATAATTATCTGTGAAACTAGTGAAAACATTGGTAAAACTAGCTAGAATTATCAAAGAAAGTTGCTGGAGTTCTTAGCTTTAGCCGAGAGAGAGAAACCTAGGAAAAGAAACAACTACAATACATTCACTACCTCTGCTTATTACAAACCGAAAGACAACAACAAGGAAAAACTAGAAACCTCTCTTACCTTCTTAAAACGTGAGTACCAGCCAAGAATTAAGAAAACTCCGGCTCCTTTAACAAAGAAATCGAGGGAGAGGAACCAGAAATTTCTCCAGCTTAAAACCGTAAAGAGCAAGAGGTAATCTACTAAGTTTTCCTTCAATTTCCTTCTGTTTTTAGTTAGCAAAGTCTTAGGTTGAGTCAGTGACAGGTGTCGAGCCTGTGCAATAATAATTACTAAAAAGTTCTAGTTACTATCACAATTAATTATAGAGCAAATTCGAGTACTAGAGCAGGGACTCTAGGTGTCCAATGGATTACTTGATTCACCCTGTTCCTGAAGAGTTTGCTTGATCCGATATACCAGAATTGTCTATAAAAATATTAAATTTTCACACAATGGCAAGTAGGGTCGATTCCACAGGGAACGGGTAGAAAGTTGTTTCTTTCCAAGTCAATAAAACAAAATTAGGGGATATTTAATGGAATGAAAATAAAATAAACAAAATTCAAAAGCTAACTCAACAAGTACAGTTTATTAAAAATAACAATTAATAAAATTCTACCCAAAGGATCAACTTCTCAGGCACGATCCAATTAAATGATTATCGATGCAAAAATATTTCATTCATTTGTCACTAGGTTGGTTATAGCCATCAACAAGCTCTGACAGCCAGTTCTTCCTTACTTTTTCGGCAGCCAAGGTACGACCATTGACTGCTTCTCTAACTAGAAAACAACCCTAGGTGCGACCGTAGGAATTTAATTATCTAGTTGCATTAAAACTAGAAGAACCCAACCCTAACCAATAAACACGCTAAGAGGGTTTATTTAAACTAGATCTTACGTTTCCCCAACATAAAGCCAATTGTGGTAGTTGCCACTAGTTGTCAACTAAACGAACAATTACGGATTCAATTTAATTAACATGGCAGTGGGCTATTAGATTAAACTAAATATCCGGCCGTTGATACTCAATTAATAAAATACCCATGAACAATTAATCCAGAAAATGCGTGAATAGTAATGAACTAGAAGAAATAATGAAAATTCGATTAGATCTCACAGACGTTATGGACCGCGCCTTCGCGTCGACCTTTGGGTAGAGGAGGAACCTAGCTGCTCCTCATCATATCAATCCCGCGTAATTTGATTGATAACATCCACACAATTTCCAAAGAATTGGGAAAAATGAAATAGCGAAGGACCGAAAGAGAAAGTCTCTTCGTTTCCTTTCTTGTTTTGAGTTCGTACAGGAGAAAAGTAAAGGGAAAGTCTTACGAAAGTTGTCAAAAGCCAAAGCAGAGAAAGGAACGTCTGACAAGAAAAATTAAAAGCTAATCTAATTGATCTCTCGTGAATCTGGCTTCCTTTTTTCTTTCGTAGCCGCCGCCAGCAGAAGCAAAGAAAAAACATCCGGAGCAAGACTTTGTCTAGGGATTTTAATCCTATGCATCTCCGTGGTTCACATGGACCTCATTTTCTAATTGCCCCCTATTGCTACCAATCCCGCGGGTCCGGCTTTTTAGGTGTATCTATTCAACTTCTGGTGTGGGCACACCATGAAATGAAAGGTCTTCTGGAAATTCACCTCAGGAGATCACCTTTAGCACCAACCATCTACAATTTACACAAATATGAAATATGAGCAAAATCTCAATACTTAGCACCGTGAGTAGCCAAAATTAGGATAGAATAATAGCGCAAAATGTGCTCAATAATTGCTCTATCAAATCCCCCAATACCTAAACAATGCTTGTCCTCAAGCATTTCGAAGCTCAGAAGTACAATCAAGATAGCAATGGTCATGCAGTAATCTACACTAACACAAGCACCCCGCATTCCTGACAATGTCGCTAAAATTAGAACATACCGGACAGGTGGTTGTCCAAAGAATATTAACAGTAATACTCGTCACCTTCAAGAAAATGTATAAACACTAGGAACGCTCAAATCAACATCACGGATTGGCATTACCATAGGCTTGCATATTTATCACATCTCCACCACTCAAAAGTGAACTAAATACAAAGATCAAAGGGACTTTAATAGGGTTGTAACGGGGCTTGGGTGAAAGGCGGGATAAAAAGGTAAAGATAGGGTGTAATATGTCAAGAGAATGTCCGATATCTACTACATAACCTCACGCTTTCCCAGGGAAATTTCACAAGCAAGGCGTTTCCATTTGGTATTCCCACTGTGCAAGTGTCTCCAATTATTTCTCTTTTTTTTTTAACAGACGGCTTGCAAGGATAGGGTGTAATATGTCAAGAGAATGTCCGATATCTACTACATAACCTCACGCTTTCCCAGGGAAATTTCACAAGCAAGGCGTTTCCATTTGGTATTCCCACTGTGCAAGTGTCACCAATTATTTCTCTTTTTTTTTTAACAGACGGCTTGCAAGGAGTGGGCACGCCTTGCAGGCCGGAGTCTTCTGTTCACCAGCTTCTTTTTTTTCTTTTTCTTTTTTTTCTCCAGATGTACAGAAACAGCACCATACAGCTTCTATTCTAACACCACTTGCGGCCCTAGATTTATTTGCCTTGCACAAACAATGAAATTCAGACATCTTTTATGGACACAAGGTTGAACAAGAAAGTCCAAAAAGGTCATGGGTTATCGAACACGACTAATAAACAAAAGGGAAGGATAAAAGCTCAAATTGATTCACTATTGAAAAACAGGATAAAGGCATGGTTTGTAGCAAGCTAAAGAGGGTTAGATCCTAAATGCCCTTATCATTTCAAATGCATCCAGTTCTACAAAATGTGGCCTCGACATGTATAAAATAGCAAGTTCTAGAAAGCCAATACCATGTGTGATACCCACTCAACAACACAAATGAAGCAGACAAGAATAATGTGCTCGTTCATGGCTCAAAAGCTCCCAAAAGTTTCAAGAATGGGTCAAGTCCAGCATATTCAACATTCAACAATATTGCCAAGGAAAACCAAAATGCATAGCTAGCATATATGACCACATACCCGTGCACCCTGATTGTGCAGTCCATCATAGCAACATGCTCTAACAGTTAACAAATGTAGAAATAAAAAGAAAGTCAACTAACTCCACTTTTTTTTTCTTGTTTTTCATTTTTTTTCATTTTTCTTCGTTTTCTGGTTGTTTCCATTTTTCCTCTTTTTTTTCGAGCAAAAAGAAATAATAGAAACAAAAAAAAAGAAATAATAGAAACCACTCCCCCCCACACCTAAAACCTACATTGTCCTCAATGTAGCCTAAACGAATAAAGTGCAAGGGCAAAGGGAGTGAAACTTCCCTGACCACCGAGAGGGTATAGCGCGACACTACGGAGGAGGAGGATGTGGCGGCTGGAATCCAATATGAGCGCAGAAAGCCGCCTGATTCTCCGTCTGAATACAGGCAAAAACCTGTAACGCCGCAAGACGGTCATCTAGTCCCTCAACTCGCTCCCCTAGCGCATGGGTAGAATCCTGGAGGGAGCGATATTGGGACTCCCAAGCAGGGGGAGTATGATAGGAGGATGGACCCGCCTGATCCGGGTGGGGTGGAGACCCAGCAGGGGGGCAGTCGGAGAGACCCGGGCTGTGGTCTGCCCTCGCCAGGAGGTGTCAACTAATATACATTTTCGACTTTGAAAATAACCCCCATTCTCTCCAAGCTTCGCAAATCCAGTGGCTCAATCTCGCGAGTTAGGGCGAACTTGTGCTCTTTGTTGAGGTCAAGCAATCCCAGTCGAATGGCCAGGTGAGTAATGAGTGAGCCCATAATTACCGGCTTATGGCGCTTTTGAATGACAGATTGCATTTGAGTAGCCACCTAGCACCCAAAGTTAACCTGCACTTTGTTGCGCATGCACCAAAGAAAATAAAATTCAGCCTTGGCAAGAGTGCTGGAGGAGTCCTTCCGGCCCGAGAAATTATAAGCCAAGAACCAATGGATGACCTTCAAAACCGGATCCTTCAGATGAGAGGCCTTGGACTGACTCGGATCATAAAGTTGGGGGTCCATGGACCACTCCCTCCATATGTCAATGTAATCACTAGGAAACGGTCTAGTGTAATCACACGCACTGTTTATATATGTCCCGGAGGAAATGGTTTCCTTACTAACAAACCTCAAAGTCAGATTAAAGTCATTAATGGACATATTATGAGGGGTACCTCTTAATCTAAATTTAATCACCCCCTGCTCATCCAAAGTGATGAATTCGTTTTTGGTGAGCTCGAAAGTGGAGTAGAATTCACAACACAACTCTTCAAACATAGGGTAATCAATGATTAGATACCACTGCCAACCTATTGCCGAGAACAACTGTTCAACTTCTCGTGCAATTTGCAAATGGTTCAGGGTCGGGGCATGAAAGCACTTACATGGAGCAAAAGAACGATGCACCAACCTATTAAATCAGTCATGTTGTTCCCTTGTAAGGTTAGTGATAGGTTCCTCCCAATTTTCAAGAGATATGGTACTCTTAGAGAGGCCTAAATCGGACCGAATTAGGGGTTGAATTGGGGCCCGCCTCTTACGAGGTTGGGACCTAGATGGACTAGATATTGTTTCCTTTTTCGGAGGCATTCGGAATCCATGAAAAGAGTACAAATAAGTACAGAAACGGCCAATCAACCACCAAAGGGGGACAGAGGACCACAATACACAGATAATACTCAGCAGTCAGTAGTATAATAGCAGAGAGAAACACAGTGACCCCACCAAAATCAGAATAGGTAAATCGACACAAAAATCCCCTCGCTTGTGTCACTTGGCAACCAATAATAAAGACAGGCAGAATCGAGACCCCACAAATGGAATTATCAATCAATTATAGTCAACAAAGGGTTAATCACTAGTCACATGTACCAAATGAACCCACAGATATAGCAAGGCCAAATCCGAGTCAAATAGAGCAACAAAATTCCAAATGCAAAGACCAGTTGACAAAAATTTAGTGAAATAGGGGTATCGTGGGAGAGACACACGGCGAGAACGAAGGTCACGAGGGACACGCGCAGCTGACGGGCAAGAGGCGTGCGCGCGTCTCTGGGCTGCTTTCGCTGGTTGCGCTGTTAGGATGCGCTGTGCACTGCTGGCTGGGCAGGCCACGTGTGTCCTCACAAGGTTGGTTGAGAAGCGCGTGATGTGGGCGCTTCGTCTGAGGCTAGCCCCGCGAAGGTCGCGAGCAGGGGATCGCGCCTGTTGCGGTGTGCCGGCTGCTGGATCTGGGCTCGCGCAAGTGGGAAAGATGCGTGGTGCGAGACTGGGCGCGCTGCTAAGGCGCGCGACTGAGCAGGCTGTGCTAGGCTGGGAGCTGCTTGATGCATGGCTGGGTTGGGCGGGCGAGGTGCAGAGGTGCGCGCTGCTGGGCTCAGACGAGCAAGTGCGCAGAGATGCGCGAGTCGCGCCTGGTCTGCTGGGTTACGCGCTGGCTAGGGTGGAGCGCGGCGGCTGCGTAGGTACGCGCTGGTCGCGCGGAGTGGGCGCACGGCTGTGCGCGCTGGATCTGGATGGTGGAGTGACGCGAGCAAGAGAGAGGGAGAGAGAGATAGGCGTTTGAGGTGGAGCATGGCGGTGGCAAACTGGTGGAGCGGAATGAGCACGAGAGGCCGGGCGCTAGCGCTGGCAGGGGCGCGCGACGGCGACGAGGTACGGACCTCCAAAAGAGGTAGCAGACGAAGGGCGATGGCGGCGGAGCAACAAGAACAGGAAGAAGAAAGCTGAAACTAAGACAAAACAAATTGGAAAGGGACTAGACAAGACCAGATAAGACAAGCCAAAAAAAAGAAAAAGTAGAAAATTGGGGCTAGAGGAGGTCCCGGTCAAAAAAAAAATTTTTTTTTTTGTCTTTGACTTTCGTTATTGGAAGGATTGGAAGGCGTGGGCACGCCTTGGAGGATATGGTCTTCTGACCATCGCATCCAAAAATGTCCAAAAGAGTTCCCTTCAAGGCGTGGGCATGCCTTGGAACCGATAGTCCCCACTTTGCACAGTGCTCCAAGCGTACCCTTGTAAGGCATGGGCACGACTTGGAAACCCCAGTTTTCTGTTAAGCACCACAAAAACACTTATAATAGAAGAATAGAACTGCAAAATTGCAAAGTAATGAAAATTGACAATAACTAATACTGTAATCCTTGGGTTGCCTCCCAAGCAGTGCCTTTCTTTAATGTCTTTGGCTAGACACAGCAACAGCTATTTACACTTCACAACTCGGATCATCAAGAGATATGATCTCCACATGCTCACTATTAAACCCTTCATAGTAAGGTTTTAGACGGTGACCGTTTACAACGAACTTTTTCCCTGTCTTGAAACTTTAGATTTCCACAGCACCATAATGAAAAATATTAGAAATAATAAATGGACCAATCCAACGTGAACGCAACTTACCGGGGAAAATCTTAAGTCTCGAGTGATACATGAGGACTTTTTACCCTACTACAAATGACCTCCTTGAGACTTGTTGGTCGTGAAAGACTTTGCTCTTCTCTTTATAAATTGCTGCGTTCTCATAGGCTTCATTCCGTAGTTCTTCTAGCTCTTGTAACTGGAGTTTTCTATACCCACCGGCATCCACAAGGTCCATATTACACCGCTTAACTACCCAAAATGCCTTATGTTCAAATTTCACTGGGAGGTGGCATGGCTTCCCAAAAACTAATCTATATGGGAACATTTCAATCGGGGTTTTATACGCGGTGCGGTAAGCCCACAGAGCATCTTCCAACTTCAAACTCCAATCCTTTCTATCAGGCCGCACCATTTTCTTCAGGATTGACTTGACCTCCATATTCGACACTTTGGTCTGACCATTCATCTGCGGATGATAGGATGTGGATATTTGTGGAGTACATCATACTTACGGAACAAGGCAGCAATTGTCTTATTGCAAAAATGAGTGCTCTTGTCACTAACTACAGCTCTCGGCATTCCAAAGCGGACAAAAATGTTAGACTTTATGAATTCTGCAAGCACTCTCGAATCGTTAGTCCGGGTAGCCTTTGCCTCCACCCATTTGGAAACATAATCGACAGCAAGTAGAATATATAAAAAACCAAAAGACGAAGGAAAGGGACCCATGAAATCTATACCCCAGACATCGAAAATTTCAACAAACAACATGGAGTTTGACTCATTTGGTCTCTACGAAAAATATTCCCCACCCTTTGGCACTTATCACAAGATTTACAGAACAAATATGCATCCTTAAAAAGAGTAGGCCAATAGAAACCACTCTCTAACACCTTACGAGCTGTCCGCTTTGGCCCAAAGTGCCCTCCACATACAAAAGAGTGACAAAATGTTAAAATAGAATGGAACTCACCGGCACTTACACACCTTCTTATCACTTGATCTGAGCATTGGTTCCATAGGTAAGGGTCATCCCAGATATAGTGTTTGGCGTCACTTCTCAATTTATCTCTCTTAGTCTTTGGCCAACCTGCAGGTAATTGATTCGTTACCAAAAAATTGACAATATTAGCATACCAAGATACTGATGAATCAATGGCTAGCAATTGCTTATCTGGAAATGATTATCTTAATGGCAGATCCTCCATATTCATAAGCAACCGGCTGAAATGGTTAACCACCAAGTTCTCTGCTCCACTCTTATCCTTGATCTCTAAGTCGAAATCCTACAGGAGCAAGATCCACCTTATGAGCCTTGGTTTCGCATCCTTTTTTACCAACAAGTACCTCGAGGCTACATGATCAGAGAAAACAATTACATTTGCACCTAATAAATATGACCTAAATTTCTCTAGTACAAAAACAATGGCTAGTAGTTCTTTCTCCGTCGTGGAGTAGTTGAGTTGGGCTCCACTCAATACTCTCGACGCATAGTAAATTGCGTGTGCCGCCTTGCCAATTTTTTGCCCTAACATGGCTCCTACGACATAATCACTAGCATCACACATTATTTCAAACGGTAGGCTCCAATCTGGGGGTTGAATGACGGGCGGCGATGTCAACGATTCCTTCAATTTATCAAAAGCCACCTTGCACTCATGGGTGAAATTGAATGTCACGTCCTTTTGTAACAACTTGAACAGGGATGCTCCGATCTTTGAGAAGTCCTTGATGAACCTCCTATAAAACCCTGCATGACCCAAAAAGGAACGTACTTTCCATACACATATGGGGTAAGGCAAAGTAGAAATGAGATCTATTTTTGCTCTATCTACATCTATTCCCTTAGCCGACACAACGTACTCTAAGACAATACCATGCTCTATCATGAAGTGATATTTTTTCCAGTTAAGAACCAGGTTCGTTTCTATGCATCTTTTCAAAATTAGAGCTAGATTATCAAGGCATCTCTCAAAACTGTCCCCATATACGCTAAAATCATCCATAAATACCTCAATAATCTTTTCTACGTATTCAGAGAAAATACTTACCATACACCTTTGGAAAATTACTGGAGCATTGCAAAGATCGAAAGGCATCCTACGATGAGCGAACATACCAAATGGGCAGGTGAATGTGGTTTTCTCCTGGTCCTCCGATGCTATCGCGATTTGGAAGTACCCTGAAAAGCCATCTAAGAAGCAATAGTAAACACGACCAGCTAACCTCTCTATCATCTGATCAAGAAAAGGGAGAGGGAAATGGTCTTTTTTTTGTTACGACATTCAGCCACCGGTAGTCGATGCGAAATTCTTTTAAGGGGGAGAGAGTGTGAGAACCCGTAAATTTCTTAATTTCTAGGCTTTATTTTAATTATTTGCACGCCTTTTATGCATTTTCTTTATTCGAAAAATTTTCTAGATAATTTTATGAGTAAATAGGGTTTTTAACTTATTTTTCTAGTATAAGTTGGTTCATGAGGTTTTAAGAGTATATACCGGACGTGGGACCCACTAGTGCGGTAAGTTCGATAAAATTCGGCTAATTAGGTTAAGTTTTGTATATCGGATTTAATTTATCAGGTGTTAAGAGATAATTAGAAGCTACCAAATGGATAAGAGTTGGAGAGACAAAAGGATAACTATGCATTAATAAGGGTGACAAGTGTCACCTTGTGATAGAATCTTAAATTTTGACCACTATTCATAACTTTACCATTTAATCAAAATTGGCCAAAAAATCATCTTCATTTCTTTCCCTCTTGGCCGAACTACTCTAGGGAGAAAAGGAAAAAAAATTTCAACTTTCTTCATCTCAAATCTTGCTCAAGCTTGCAATCCAACCGATTAAACTTGCAATTTCTCCATAAAAATCCTTCTCTTAGTAGTAGTAAGGTTGTTGGTGAAGTGGTTTGGAAGAAAGAGGTGTGTAGTTGCTTCCTTTATTGCATTTCAAGGTGAGTAGCTAGGGAATTCTTTCTTTGGTCTTGATAATGTCAAATTCATGACTTGTGGTGGTTATAAGTGTGATTTTGTGAAATATTTCATGACTTTTAGTTGAGTTTGGTGAATTTTATATTTAATCTTGATTTTTTTCTATTTTTATATGTTTGATAGTGTGTGGCCATGGATGATGGTTTGGGATAATCTAGAATGAAGCTAGGGTGCGTAAATTGTGGCTATTTGCGGAAAATTTCTGCTTTGAAAGGAAATTTCGGAATTAGGGTTTCAATTAACCCCATTCTGCCTGGTACTATTCCTCCTAGTTAGTGGCCGAATTAGCCTTGGGTTAAAATATAAAAGTTGTATAAAATGATGTTTTATAGTTTCCTACAAAATTTCAGCCCAATCGGAGTAACGTAACGTGTGAAAAGACCGAAATACCCCTGCTGCCCTGTTTCTGTCCGAAACTGATAATCCGCTTCTGTAATTGGTTAGTTTGACCGGGAATACTACTGATTTGGTTGTCGAGGTCTTTTAAGACTTATAGCCTTGTATCTTAGCTTTCAAATGGCTTTGGAATCACTTGAATTGGAGTTGTATGTGCTGAGATATGATTGAATGAATCAGGACTGCTAGTTGAACTGCGAACTGGAAAATCTGGGGTTGTTTTGGTAAATTTGACCTAGATACATTGCAAACTGGACTGAGTGGCCTTCTTCAACATTGTAACCCTTTCTCTTAGCTTCTAAACGGTGTAAATTTCACCTCAATCCGACTAGTGTCGCTTCAGTTGTGTAATTCCGCTAAGCAACAACAAATCTGCCTTTTGTTTTCCAACCTAAACGTCATTTCCGCACATGTCCTAGCTTGATTTGGTAATCATATGACATTGAGCCTATTGAGTGGTTATTTATGTTGTATGTAATGTTGGGATTGATTGAGGAAAACAATGAAGCCATAAATGGCTGGGAAATAGGTAAATACAAAGGGCGTGCTGCCCAAATTTTCGCTCGAAGGCTAAGTTTCTATTTGAACTTGTATATTTTCGTTTGGCGAATACTATGACCGTTTTCCATCTTAAAACATGATCCTTCTTCAATTGGAAACTCCAAATGTGTACTTACTCTTACCCAAATAAAGAGGAGTGGTTTAGGGTTTTCTTGGGTATTTTGACCTCCTTTTTTCATGAATTTCATTAAGACCTTTAGTGTATAATATCTACTTGAATATGAGATGATTTTGAACCATATAAACGATTCCGAAAACAGTATTTCTTAGCCTATCGAGTTGGATTCTGACTTGTCTTTAGTTCAAGTGTTTCCATTAGAAAATTTATAACCCTTTTGAGTTTGGTTTTACATTTGGTCTACGAAACCCTAATTATTCTTGTCCACAGGTCCAAATGTCATCGTTCCACTTTAAAGTCTTTTTATACGTTCTACTCATCAATTGTCGAGTTTCTTTGATTTCATCTAATTGTTTGTGCTAGATGAGCTGTAATATTCTTTCTCTTTTAATTTTAGATTTTCTCGGTGACTAAGGATAATATCCGGAAGAATATTTTACACGTTGTTTTGCGTACATAGGTGAGTGTTCCTTGTTTGTTATATTCTCCTTGACTTCATGACTTGTTGTTATTGTTTGATAATGTGTTAAGTGTTTCCACTGATTTCCAAAACGAATTTTCTAGGCGAGCGTGTACTTTATCGCGCTCCACCAAAATGAAATGTGAAATTTTCAACGATTTAATGATTGATACATTAGTTGTGCATGATGTAAGCCTTTTGGCTGAACTGATCCCTGCCCTTCGTTACCGATCGACTCGAGCTAGAAGCGGACTCGATCGGGCGATATGGTGACCTTGGGTGTGAACGTTGGTATACTGGAGTATTACCTTGTAGGTTGGTGGAGTCTGGCCAACGTCCAGGA